>NC_064854.1:127644249-127944249 GCF_024139225.1 Suncus etruscus | reverse complement strand
TAATTTAATTTTGGTTTTTGAACCACACCCAGTGATACTCAGGGTTTACTCCTGGCTATATGCTCGGGGAAATAGCTCCTGACTTGGGGGACCATATGGGATGCCAGAGATCAAACCCAGGTCCATCCTGGGTAGCTGTGTGCAAGGCAAATGCCCTACCACTGTGCTATTGCTTGAATACTTAAATACTCCACAGGGAAGTATTTAAGGCATGAACATATATATACCACCAAAGTGAACAACACACACACAAACACACACACACAGATACACTATCTGAAAAGAAAAAAAAAGACATTCTCACATATTTTTTATATATACATGTATCCCAAAATCACTTTTATTTTTCTCATCAATCATATTTTCTGTATCTTAAGGGACATTTTCTAAATACAAACACAAAATAAAGGGGCTATATAGAGGAAGAAATGTTTTATTGCCACTGAACTATAATAAAGTCTAATAAAATAATTGACTTTTATTTAAACTCTACTGTGTTTACTTTTTTTTAATATATATTTTATTTTAATCATAGTGGCCTACATATTTTAGGTACATACTTTTTATAAGAAATATTAACAACTGGAGCTGTTCTTTTTCTTAGGGAATGTTATAATTGTTTGAAGATGTTGGCAAATATATTAAAAGATTTTTATTTAATTTTGTTTCTAAGAACATATTAGTGGTAGCTGATGAATTAACTCTAACCTTTGAAAACAAAAGTGTCATTTTGAAAAATCCATGTCAAAAGATTTTAAGAATGTTTTGAGAGTCTGTAATTCGTCTTATTCCATTCTAATAAACCTGAATGTAAATGGGTTTTGTGCACTTGGTGAAAGCACTTTGGGTGGGTCATAGATTTCACAGCTCTCTAATCTCTGTGAACTGCAAGGTCTTTCCAAGCCCATTGTGATAAATCAAATTAATGTTTCTAAATAGAGCCCAGGAAAAGGAAAGACAATTGGTTGAAAATAAGCGGGTTTTTAATTTTGCGAATCACAACACACACGTGCTTTCTCTTTCTCTTTCTATATATTTATTTATCATGTTTGTCTTTGGAGGCATTTTTATTTGAGGTGTCTGTAATTGATGATATGGTTCATTAGTTGGATAACAGCTCAGGCAGCTCAGCAGCCCAGTAGTTCTCTGCATCCTAGGACTTAACTGATTCCACATGGCCCCCAAATATTTCCATTAATAGGGCTGTAACAGGAATATTTGGATCTGTACATAACAAATGACATATTTCCAACCAAAAACACACAGCAGAGGTGTGGCATTGCTAAATTTTATTATTTTTGGCTGGTGCATAATCTCATAAACAGTCTCTATCTATGACTTAGACGTCCTCCTTTGTATTCTAAGAAACTCGGATGATGTTAGGCCATAAATTGAAATGATTTTTATGCTTCAGTTATACTGAGAAATAAAAAAGAACACTTGTATCTCTGTGTTAGGTCTAACTGAATCGTTTTCCACCTGCTGAACAAAGAGAAAAATCTAACCAAATACCCCTCTATGAAAAGATAGTTTCTTGCTAGTTTCATAAGAGAATCACCATCCAACCATTGAAAAAATAATTGTTGTACTGTTACCAATTGAGTTTGTCTAAGGTAGGAGTTAGAAATGGCTAGTTAAAAATACATATTTTAGATACAAAACTGTAATGATAGGATTTTATGTATTTCAGCACTGCGTCCTCTACCAGTGTACTCTTCCCTCCACTCTTATCCTGACGTCCAGATCCTTCCTTCCTGCCCTCATTTCCTTGAAGACAAGTTGTCTATTTCTAAGCATGTGTTACTCCTCTATTTTCCTTGATATTCCAAACATAAGAAAGATCATTCTGTGTGTCTCTCTCCTCTAACAAACTTTACTCCTCGTGACATTCTCCAGACTCATTCACTCAGCAGCAAACTATGATTTCATTATTTCTTTTAGTTAAGTTGTATTCCATTTTGTATATGTACCATCACTTCTTTACTCAACGTTTGTTTTTGGACCTGTGTGGTTCCTAGATATTGGCTATTGTTAATAGAGCTGCAGCAAAGATAAGGGATTAGCTTAATTTTGAGTAGAATTTATGAACCTTTGAGTGTAGATGATGAGAAGTAAAATTCTGGGTCCTATGATATGTTAAGTTTTATTTTATTTAAGAAGTGTTCCCAGGGCTGGGAAGGTGGCGCAAGAGGTAAGGTGTCTGCCTTGCCAGCGCTAGCCAAGGAAGGACCGCGGTTCGATCCCCCAGCATCCCATATGTCCCCCCAAGCCAAAGACAATTTCTAGCCAGGAGTAACCCCTGAGCATCAAACGGGTGTGGCCTGAAAAACCAAAAAAAAAAAGTGTTCCCACTGTAGCGTTACTTTGTCCTTTCTTTGCATCTTTGATCTCATAATAAAAATTTTAAAAGAAAAAAAAAGGATTATTCATATTATGGTACAGCACCACAAAGAAAATTATGATGAATATTATAAAAGCAACAGTGGGAGAAAATATATTCCTATCACTAATCCAAGGAGTTAATATAAAAATACATAAAACTCTAGTAAACTTTTAAAGAAAAAAAAAGTCAAAAAGGGGGGAAGAGATGAAAAAACATTCTCAAAGAAGACATACATATAAGCAAAGGTATATGAAAAAGTGATCTGCTTCATTTATCATCAGAGAAATGAAAATCAAAGCAACAGTGATATATCTTATACCACTGAGACTGGAACATTATCAGAAAGAGCAACAGTGACTACTGCTGGCATGCATGTGGTGAAAACTGAACCCTCATTCACGGCTGATTGCAAAGACACAACTCTGTCCTTTTCCCCTGCCAATACCCATTTTTACCATCAACTATTTTTACTTCCATGTAGACTCTGAACTCTCACAACCTAAAAACTGAGCTCTGACAGGTCCGCTCTCCCTTTGCAGTATTTGTTCTTTATTCAGATTCTAATCCTTTCTCTCCACATTCCCACCAGCACTGCTTGTTCTCATTCTTTGTGATGTGTGCCAATCTCTGTGGTGAGAGACAGTACCTCCTAGTTGTTTTGATTTGCATCTCCCTGATGATTAGTGATGTGGAGCATTTTTTCATGTGTCTTTTGGCCGTTTGTATTTCTTCTTTATCGAAGTGTCTGTTCTTTTTTTCTCCCCTTTTTTTGATGGGATTAGATGTTTTTTTCTTGTTAAGTTCTGTCAGTGCCTTGTATATTTTGGATATTAGCCCCTTATCTGATGGGTATTGATGAATAGTTTCTCCCACTCAGTGGGTGGCTCTTCTATCCTTTGAGGTGCAGAAGCTTCTCAGCTTAATATATTCCAGTCTGTTAATATCTGCTTCCACTTGTTTGGAAAGTGCAGTTTCCTCCTTGAAGATGCCTTTAGTCTCAATATCATGGAGTGTTTTACCTATGTATTGTATCAGGTCTGATATCGAGGTCTTTAATCCATTTGGATTGTACCTTCATACATGATGTTAGCAGATTCTAATCCAAATGCCAGCTGGCCCCTCCATCTAGCTAAAAAAACATTCCTGTGTGATGGTAGTTCAGCATAAACATCTAGTTATTGGTGAAGCCCTTTTGCATCACATTTTCTTTCTTCCAGCAGCATGAGAGTGTGGGGCTACTTGACCTTTGCTAGGTAGTGTCATGAACTATCACTTCATGTGACAAAAATGTGATCCTTCTTTCTAAGCATGGAAACCTTTATGAAATGATTGATACCTAAATGAACAGTTATGGCATTTCATCTTGAGGAAACTGCATAGCATTTTCCAAAATGGTTAGACCAATGTACATGTACACCAACAATATATGAGAGTTCCATCTTTTCTACATCCTTTCCAATGTTTGTTGCTTAATCTATTCTCACAGGCAATTTGCTTCAACCTGATTGGAGCTGGAATATATGTTGAGTGAAGTAAGCCAGAATAATAAAGTCAAATACAGGATGATCTCACCATCTGATAAAGAAAAACTCAATGAAGAAATGTAATCTATTAAAGGCAGGGGATGACTAGATTACCTTTGACCCCAGAGTTTAAGGAGTAGGACAGAGAAGGAAAAAATTCAAGTCAAGAAGGATAAAAATGAGAAAGGAAAGCAATGGGCAAACAGGGGTAAGAGTTTCAGTCATATTGGTGATGTGAGAGAGTGGTATAGATATACATGTAGAGCATAGACTCAGCAACACTGAAAACATGAGCTTTAAGCTGAAATCACCAAATTTTGTAATGTGTCTCTCAAGGTGGCATGCAGGGTGTTGGTGGAATACAATAGTGAAACATTGGTGGTGGGGTTGGTTTTTAAATATTATATGCCTAAAGCAGTCTCATGAACATTCAGTGGAAATAAAAAATGATCAGACCTAAATACCCAACCCAAAGTCCTGGACAATAGAATCAAGAGCTCCAAACTACAAAAAGCTATACACAAAAGGAATCTGCTACACTAGTAGTCTAGGGGGCTAAGGTGGAGATATAGGATGCATGCTGGGAACAGTGGCGAGAGAGGTCAACAATGGTGGTGGGAATGGCCCTAATTCATTGTCACTATGTAGCTTAAATATAACTGTGAAAGACTTTTAATTCACATTGGTCTCAATAAAAATGATAAAAAGTGAAATACTATATACATGAAACTCATCTATCAATAACTTTGTAAATAATGATTTAATTATATAGAAATTAATAGTAAAAAAGATGTAATCCATTCTTTCTTATGTTAAGAGGTATAGTGTTCTGAAATTTTATTCTCTTAATGAATAATGATGATGCCCACATTTCATATGTGTGTTAGTCAATTATATATGTCATATATATTCTAATATAAATATTTTCTTATAAAAATATGATCATATCATATAAAGTGTTATAACTTTAATCTATTACATTAGATGAATTTTGTATATGCCCTTTTGTATTAACCACTTATCCTATTTGGTATACTGCTTTTTAATTGTTAACATTTTTTTCTTATTTACAAAAGATTTTCAACTTGATGCAGTGTTACTTAGTTGCCTTTACTTTTACTTTTCTTGCTGTTGTATCAGATCTTCCAAACACATGTCTAATAATTATGTGATAAGATATTTCTCCTATATTACTTTCCATATATATTTTTATCTTGTAGGCATCTCATCCTTACTAAATTTATTTTTCATTAAGGGCTTAAAAAGTAAATCAACTCCAGTATTTTACATGAGACTTTCCTGTTTCCCCAATACCATTTCTCCAAGAAGCTCTCCTTTCTGCCTTGTATAGTGTTATATTCTTTATCATAAATTAAATACTGATGAATTTGGGGTTTATTTCTGGGCTTTCGCTTTTTCTCAGTTGACCCTGTTTTGATTTAATCTAAATAAAAACTCGTTGATCCCTTTTGCCTGAGAACTTGGCAAGTCTCTGTAACTTGATGTGCTCTTGTATTCTCTTCCTCAAAGGATAACAATATCCCAGTATAGGTTTGCTGTAAAACTTTCATGAAAATGTAGTCGTCATAAGAACTAAACATTCGGAAATAAGCACTTGTAGTACAGGTATGATAAAGCAAAGAAAATAAAAACATCTATTTGGTCAATAGTGACTTGAAACCTTTCAACATATGGAGGATATTCAGAATTTTTCTTTTCTGTAAAAAAAAAACACTTCCTACAATTTATTTTCTCTATTTTCAAGAAAATGCCTTTGAAAATGATTTTTCAAATGTTATTATTGTTCTTCAAACAACTGCTAGGCACTTGCTGGGAAGGAGTTAACATACATTGATGTTGATGAGATGGAATGAATCATCTATTTTGCCCCTGTTCCTCTGGGGAGTTGGGTACATTCTCCAGAAACTGAACTTTCAAATATTACCTTTGATGCACAACAAATATTTTAAGTGAAGTTCAACAGTGTTTAATAAAACAAGAATATTCATTGCCTTGATGCTTTATAATTAATTTGAAACTTATAAGCAACACAAATTTATAGAAAATATGAGTTTATGTTAATAATAGAGTGTTTTATTTTTATAATATCTTTATTTAAGCACCATGTTATAATCATGTTCATAGTTGGGTTTCAGTCATAAAATGTAC
The DNA here is from genome assembly GCF_024139225.1 of Suncus etruscus. Taxonomy (NCBI): domain Eukaryota; kingdom Metazoa; phylum Chordata; class Mammalia; order Eulipotyphla; family Soricidae; genus Suncus; species Suncus etruscus. The sequence goes on along the minus strand of NC_064854.1, from coordinate 127,938,174 downwards.
ACCCCCCCTTCACCAGTACAACCTGCTCACCACCAGTGTCCCTCCTCTACCACCCCTGCCTATCTTTGAGACAGACATTCTATTTCTCTCACTCACTATCATTGTCACGACAGATGTTAATATAGTTCTTTCTCTTTCCAGCACTCATCTCTATTGTCTCTGGGTATTATTACCATACCGTTTTTTTTTTTTTTCTTAAATCCTACAGATGAGTGAGACTATCTTATGTCTATCTCTCTCCCTCTGACTTAGTTCACTTTGTATAATAGATTCCATGTCTATTCATGTATAGTTTAATTTTATTATTTTATTTTTTTAAAAGCTGCATAGTAGGTAGGGGCCGGTGCAGTGGTGCTAGCGGTAAGGTGTCTATCTGCCTTGCAAGCGCTAGCCTAGGATGGACAGAGGTTCGATCCCCAGGCGTTCCATATGGTGCCCCCCAAGATAGGGTCGATTTCTGAGAGCACAGCCAGGAGTAACCCCTGAGTGTCAATGGATGTGGGCCCAAAACAAAACAAAACAAAACAAAACAAAAACAAAAAGCTGCATAGTATTTTATTGTGTATATGTACCACACTTTCTTTAGCTGCTCATCTGTTGTTTGGCACCTGAGTTGTTTCCAGATTCTGGCTATTGTAAATAAAGCTGAAATGAACATAAATATACAGAGAATATTTTTGTATTGTGTTTTTGTTTTTCTAAAGATATATAACTGGATCATATGGGAGCTCAATTTTCAGGTTTTAATTTGAGGAGTCTCCATATTGTTTTCCAGAACGGCTGGACTAGAAGGCATTCCCATCAGCAGTGAGTGTTTCCTTAATGAAAATTTAAGCATAAAGATTGGTGTGATCTGCCCATGCACAAATTTGGCAATGAATTCCTATTCCAAGATCATCAACATGTGTGGTCATTTTTTCTAGTTCTTAAGTCAAATAAAAAGTGAGGAAGAGGGGGGATAAATATACACAAATTCTTTCCGTCATATTTTTGGCTCCAAGTATTGTTTCTTAATGAAAACCTAACTTTCTTGGTTTTTCACAAAATAAAAAATAATTTATATCCATATATGTTTGAAAAAATTTCTCTCTGCTTCTAAATATCAGTCAGTGCTGTCTTAATTTTGCCTTATAAAAGTTGTAAGAATAAGAATTACTGCACTTACAAGACTATAGCTCAATTAGAAAGGTAATCATGACATTTCTTCAGATATATTTTGTGCTGTTTTTAATAATTTTATCTGGTGGGCTTCATATTCAATCTCAATTATCAGTAAAGTTATGTGTCAACAGTAAAGTTATGTGAAAATATCGAAGTATGCTTAATACTGTATTAAAGAATTCCATCTTTCACATGGAGAAGCTGAAACATCTATCACTCTTTCGATGGTTTTGGATTCTGTTTCTTTCATAATATTCAGAAATTCTCTTTTAAGAATATCTAAGAGGTTCTAAAATTGTTGACCTCACAGTGTCCATTAAATCAGATGGTCATGTATATGGATTAGACTTGGGGATTCTTCGAGTCTTGCTGCAAAGTGCCTGCAAGTTAATGCTTCATAATTCAAATTTTTTTCAATTGGTATGTAAATTAGATGCACTAGAGAGATACAATGGGAGTGAGCATTTGAGGGTTATATAAAGTCCATATAAAACAGATTTTATAGTTGCTCTTTTTCTTCTCTGCAATCGCCTTACTTAGTTACATGCAAATATTGTTCAGTATATTTTAATGTGATAAGTAGTCATAATGTATTATTCCTTCTGAGAATTGTTAAGGACAATATTGTCTTATGGAGACACATCCTTTACACTTGATGTTCGCTTTTTAATATTCAAGTCTTGAAAAAGTAGCAAATAGATTTTGATTCTTTTCCAACTGGAAAGAATTCAGTCTTAACCTCCATCTTCCTGGCCTGGCCTTTACCTTTCAATTACTAGAAGCAATTGCTTTCCAGACGATATTTTGAAGACCATTTAGTGCTCCTCCTTAGAAAAGTAAATAAGTCAGATACTTGAAAATTGTAAGTCTGCAGAAATTACACTAATCTAGACATAGCACGAAGCTTAGAGAGGAGAAAACTTTAGCAACATTTGCTTGAGGGATAAGCAACTTTATATTAGTCCAACATCCCTCCTGCATCTCCCTATTGAGAGAAGATAAGCAGAGTAGTCTGCTTAGATAAAAGAATAGCCTGAGTAGCTAAATTCCAAGATCAGTTGTGGGAGTATAACACACACACACACACACACACACACAAACATACACACACACACACACACACACACACACACACACACACACATGGATGTTTTATACATTGCTGATTATGAATCCTTATGTTGCCAACCTAAAAAAAACCTTTAGAGAACATTTTTCTCAAAAGTGTATTAATAACATCATGGTCAATAAAACCAATTATCTTTTGCAATGGCAACAACAAACAAGAACAGTAACTTCAGTTACTTTCTCACATTCCCTTAATGAGATCCCAAGACTGTCTTGACCCTCAACTTCAGAGTTGAACTCAGTTTGTTTTCTAATAATTTCAGGAAAGCTTCTTCAGGCATTGCTAATGTCGATTATATGCCAAGGTCCTCTGTATCATTTTTTGACCCACTGGCCCTAGTCGAGTCTTTCATTAATCTGGGCCTTCTTTTTTTTTTTTTAGCCTACAGTGTTGCCTCCATTGTTCCTTTGGGCATGGCTTTATAAGCTTGTGAGAACTCCAGTTTTCTCTTAACCTTTACATTGGAGGCTTTCTCTTTGGGTGATGGTAATCCTATGATGAATATCTTCCTTTTGCAGAAAGAAACTGGCTTTGAGACAGGCTACATTTGTCTCTGTTTCAAAGTTTTACACCCTTTTGCCGTAGGCTTTTCCAACTGAATTGGCAATATTCCTATCGTCAAGGAAAACAATAAAGATTAATTATTGGTCCTTTCATGGTCTTTGGTGGATCATTAATCAACTGAGTTCAGCATTGTATAGCATCTCTGCACCCGACCTACCTATTTCCATGGGAATAGATCAATCATTACTGCCTGGTGAGAGTGCTCGCTCTTCCACAACCATGGGGCACACACAAGGCCATCTGCTTTGGACCTGACTTGCATCTGAGCAGTTTCATTCATAAGGACTCTTACTTACCACCTGATAGAGAAAGTGCATGCTTTTGAGAATGAATTACTGAGACACCTTCAGTAGTGTCAACACATAATCTAAACTAGATCTAAATTAGAGTGGGTGCTATGTATACCTAAGCCGATGGCAAGGACCATGCATGATGGGACCAAGAAGTAAAAGTGAGAAAATCAGGGGCCTGGATTTGTTTGTTTTGTTTTGTTTTGTTTGGGGACCATACCTGAGAGTTTTCAAATATAATGATGACTACACTCAGGAACCATTCTGGTTGGGTTTGGGGGACCATCTATGGTATGGGATCTCAAACTAAAGTGGAAGTTTTCTTCTCTGGTGAGTTTACTATTACAATTTTTTTCCATTCTACAAAGTTTGGTTATAAAAATATAAAATATCATCTAGATAATGAACTATGGCATGTCTTCAGAATCACCCAATAAGTTAATAGTTAATATATTACACAGTAAAGGAAATAGACATAAATTTACTAAGATTCTATATATTTTTTAACTTAAAACAATACAATTCAGGATGTAAGCACCAAGGAAAGAAAACAGCTTGGTGAGGTCCATTCTCCTTTAGCAGTCCCTGGAAACACCACATCCCAGAGAACTTAATTAAAACTTCTAAGTTCCTCCTCTCCACCATGCCCACACCTGTATTCTAGACAGGGAGGAGGGAGATTTGGGACTTTGGTGGTGGGTATGTTGCACTGGTGAAGGGGGGGTGTTCTTTACATGACTGAAATCATACAACTACAATCATATTTGTAATCACAGTGTTTAAATAAAGATAATTTATAAACAAAAAGAGTTACATCAGACCTGACACAAGAAACCCTCAAAAGAAAAAAAAAAGCTCCTTGAATTAAAAACAAAAACAAAAACAAAAAAACTTCTAAATTACTTTCACATTTGCCACCACAAGCTTTGCCAATTCAGCCCCTGAAGTGTGTCAAGACACAAGCAGGCATCCGTTAAAAGATATCTCAGCAATTCTGGGTCAGAATAAGATGCATGCATTTCACTCCTGAGAATTTGGAGGTTGGGGGCACCCTTAACTCTTGTGCAGGCAATCCAGGTGGATTGGAAGAAAATCTTGAGAGTTAGATATGCAAGGTGGGATCATATGGTTTCAACAGCAAGACACTTTAGCTGAGGGACCCATGAAGGAGAGCTAAAATAACCTCCATTTTAATGATTTATTTTGTAAAAATATAACATATGTTTAAGTTGTGTTAAAAATTTGAATGAAAGGACTATCCTGATAGTTGTAGATGAGCTGCTCAATCCTTGAGAAAATGCTATTAAATAATAGGAATTTTATTAGCCAATCTTTATAAGCATGACTTCATAGAAACAGAAGGGCCTGGATTAGGTTTAGACCCCTCAAATCCATGCTGTAATTCATGGATGAAAGATAGGGCTAATTTTGATCTTTTGTCCCCAAAGGGCCAGATTCTGTGTACACTACTACTATTCCAAGAGTCACAGATTAGATCTGTGCAGGGCTAGTTGGCAGACCTGTGTATCATCAGGGTAAGTCATGGGCATCCAGAATGCCTTCAGAACTGGAAAAGAATTGCAGTGGACAGGAAAGGGAAGGTACCAAGACAGAAGTGGCTCTTTAGTCAAGATTTACAGGGTGCTAGGCTAGAGAGGTAGAACAGAGTACTTGCCTTTTTTCTTGGCCAGCCTGGTTTCAATTCCCTGAACCTCGTATCTTCTACTTAGCCCCACATGAACAGTGTCCCTAAACACAAAGCCAGGAGTAAGACCTGAGTACAGTCAAGTGTGAATTCTCTGCCAAAAAATTAAAAAAAAATAAAAGACACAGAGATGCCTCATTTAAAATTATGGGGCCCCAGAACAATGGAATTCACATCCTCATAAATGATATTTACATATTCCTCCAGCACTTTCCTCAATTAGAAGTCATTTAATCGACCTAAAATTATAAACATTAAGACATTTACGCTGATGTTTCTACAAAACATCACAATCCTACCAATTGCACTAAAAGTGCTCATAAGCAGAAACATCTTGACTAATATTTCTTGACATTCATAACAATCTGATTGAAAACAAACATGATTTGATACATTATTTTTACTTCAGAATGGGCTTTTTTTTTTTTTTTTTTTTTTTACAAATGAATCATGTCTCTTAGCTATGCATTACTGGTTTAATTTGTTGAATTTTGATTTTTTGTTATGTTAAAAATATCAACCACTGGGCATACACAATAAACAAAAGTTATTCTTAAACTGGGTTGAAAACTGTACTATCCATTTTTGTATTTATTCCTTTTCAAGGGTAAACTCCAAAATATGATTGTTTGGAAATTAAATAATACTGGATTCCATGACCTAGCTATGAAGATCAATTCAGTTTAGCATATACTCATTTGCCAATATCCTAAAGGTAGATTGAACTCTACAGTTGCACTTAAAATTATTGAGACAATATAAGAACAGAATGGAGTTAATGTTTCATAAACATGAGGAAACTTCAGAATTCTCCAATAAACTCAAAGTACTACTAAGAAAGTGATGTCCATTTAGTAGTAGAGAAATTTGAGTTTTGAAGATATATAGATATATCAATTGCAAAGCAGTATATTTCCTGTAGTGCTCAAAGCCATGTGCATGATAATTTTTTCTAAAGGGAAGTCTAAATTTTTTAGATAACTTTAAATATATGCACTTTTCACCTTGTATAATGAGATCAATCCTATACTGGTATAGCACCTTCATGCACAAATTATTTTTAGAAAAAAGTGATATTTATAATTAGGGGCAATTTTATAATATTTGAAACCAGGAAAAAGACATATGCTAATTCTTATTGATAAGAAAACATTCAGTCCCCTTAGTAGCCTTGCCTTTGAAATAAGAGTATTTGGAACATCTTCTGACTTTCCATCTCTAAGTATGTGTTCAAGGGAAAACAAGGACCTTCAGGAGTAAGGCCCAAAAGATTTATGAGAATAGACTTTGTGTACTTCCTACAAATGACACTTTTCTGGAGTTCTCTACATGTTTAGAAATTAATCCAAGGATGGCCACAGGAAAATCTTGTACTGTTGATGGTCTTTTATTACCTCATTCCTTGTTTCATGGAATTTTCATGATCTCACAGATTTTCCTTGTGTCTTCTTTTCTGAAGAAATCCTTACCCTTCAATGGGGAAGGCCTTGGATCTCTATATTTGGGTGGTGCCTTCATTTCTCCTCTCCAAAGAACACAGATTTGTATTTCAAATTAATGGTATTTCATGCCTCTGGATTACTTCAGAACTAAGAAATGTCTTCTTGAATTTTATTATATTCCAAATAAACCCTAACTATCTTCCTGAAACAGTTATATGTGATTTTTATTGCTTAATATGCCCTTAAACACCAACAAACACTAGCTCAAAAAAGTAAACTCAAACTTAGCTTTAAGTGCTATTCTGCATCAGATAAGTGCTATAGTTACTTGGCATATTTTTCCAATATCATTTTTGGAGTGTGATTAACTTTCTCCGCCTTTCTTAAAGATTAGTGGGACCAGGCTTTGTAAAACTGATCATTTATGTAAAGCAAGTCTAACCTGAGTCACTTTAGAAGTGAAAAGGTACCATTGTCACTTTGTCATGACCTGGGCAAATGCAAATCTAGGGATTAAATCCTTAAGACTAACACTTCCTTGGCTTTCTCAATGCGAGTATCTAAGCTTCTACCCACTCAGTAAAGGTGTAAATAAGAACCAATAAATATTTGTACCCTGAGCACTTAAACATTTATGTTAATACCATTTGCCAGTACTCCTCAATGTTGAACAGGTGATCCAGGAAATGAGGCCTAAGATTCCCAGAAAGTTTATTGACAGCACACAAAGCATAGGTCCGAGTCATTTCTCTTACGGTCCTAGTTAGGTCCTGCCTGTGGAAGATTGTGTTTTACTAATGTTGATAAAGTATTTCTTTCTGAGTGGGAAGTCTCCTGCAATACTATCATTTGTATTTAATTAATTCAATTCACTTAGCTTCATTAATAACTATTTCTCATTTAACTAAACCCAAGACAAGTAGATTCCTTTGTTGAAGTGACCATCCATTAGTTTCCTTTTGGAAAATATTGGTGCAATGACTATTTCTCTCCTTCAGAGTATTTGGCTTAATAGAAACTGTCTCTGGATGGGGCTGAAGTCACAAAATTAATAAAAAATTATGAGGGGTCTTCCTAGCTATGACATTTGCTTGGTTATTTCCTTTAGTCTCAGTATCTTCTTCAGATGACCCCTGCCTACAACCCTTCCAATAGCTTTAAAGTTGCTTCTTTATATTTTATTAAAGTATTGATTTGTCCTTTCAGAATGACAACTCTAAAATACAATAAGCAATTGCCTAGAATTTAATACTAAATTAGCATGCAATTTAATTGCAAGGTCCTTTGCTTATTTGTCAGAATAAAGAATCTCCAGAAGATAGACCTCTACCCATATACTCCTTAAAGATAATAAGGGATAAAATTATTGTGGGGAAATGTTGCTGATATGAAGGTTCTGATAATGAACATTGGGGAAACCAAACAAGAAAAAAATTTACCTAGCCCTGAAGTAGCATACAGACATGAGCACTACATCTCTTTCAGGTACAAAACTTGACCTTTTTGAAGAGGAAACACTGAGACACCACCTAGTCAAGGTTGGGTCCCTCAGGAAGGGTAAAGGTACAGAAGAATCTAATGGTCCTGAGAAGAAAAGTACCATCAATAATGTAGCTCTTTTTCTGTAACAATATCTAGATTAATTTTTATGTAGGCAGAGATTTCCAGAGTAAAGTTCATTTGGAGAAATTATATATAATCTCCTCCCAAAAGCCATTGAAAGATCAAGCCTATCTTCCCTCCTAAACACAGATCTTTCTATTTAGTTTTTGTTTTTTGTTTAGTTTTGAGCCACACACAGTGACACTCGAAGATTACTCCTGGCTATGTGCTCAGAAATAGCTCCTGGCTCAGGAGACGATATGGGACTCGGGATTGAACCCAGGTCCCTCCTGTGTCAGATGCATGCAAGGCAAATGCCCTACTGCTGCACTAACACTCGGGCTCCAAATCTTTTTATTTCTTTTCAAGATTTCTCTATTTCTCTCTATTTCTTTTTCTTCTTTCTACGCAGAAGCCCCTGTTCTCTCTAGAATACAGGTTTCTCTTTCTCCTAACATAATTCTAAGTAAGTTTCTTTCAATAAAAATTATTTTACTTCTCTAAAAAATGTAGTAAATGTGAGGGAAAATTTTATATATGTAATTTTTGTTTGCTTTATGGGCCACACCCTATAGCTGTGCTATTGCTCTGGCCCCTATGTGTAAGTATTTTATAAGATGATAATGGTATTGATCTCTGGATTTTGACAACATGGGAATTTTGATTTTTGAACCTTACCTGGCAGTACTCAGGGCTTATTTGATCTGTACTGAGGAGTCACTCCTCGATTTATTCAGGGGATCATCTGTAATACGGGAGATTAAACTGGGGTCGGCCACAAAACAAGTGTCTTACCTTCTATACTATCTCTGACCTGGTTTCACATTGTTCTATTTTCAAAATCTTTTTAATAAATACATTAATTATAAAATTTAGAGAGTATTTAAATGTAAGCAGTTTTGTACAAATAAGTAGAAAATTCAATTAAAAATAAGCATTTATTTTCACCAAAGCATTTAATGCCTGACCTATTACATCAGTAAAAAATTGTCTGCTATTGCTCTTCCATTGTTTGCTAGCCTATGAACCACATGGGCTTTCTCTTCTTACCAAGACTGGTGTTTTTAGGCATAAAGAATGCTATTCTTACTACCTACTCCATTTACCCACCAACTGGGCATACACATCATAAACAGTGTCAGTTCCCAAAAGGAAAAAGGGATGGCTTTGAAGAGTGGAGACTTTAATCAGATGAAACATCTCACTTGGCCTTCGTCATTAAACTGACTTCAGAGACAAAGGCCCAAGGCCTTCCATCTGCTTGGTTTACATAAAGACAGTCAACTGATGTTGAGCACTGGGGACACTGAGTGTTTATATTAGAAGTAATGAACTGAAAGCAAGGCATCTAATCCTTTCCTTAGCCAGGAGGTACTTCCAACATTTTTAAAGTCTTTTTTTAAAAGAGCAATAGAACTTTATAAGCAACTTGGTCCTTTCATCTCCCAGAACATATACTCAAGGCATAATTCAGACCTTTACATTAGATCATATTAAGTCTAATTTGGTTCTTCAGTTCAAGAAAGAGCCAAGGGGTCTTTAGGAAGTTGTAAGAGTAATCGAAGTTAAAAATAATAACTTTTTAAACAAACATGCATATTTCCCATATGAGATTGACTGTGTTGAATGTACTAAAGGCTGGGTGTTCATGACAAAATATTGAAGGGGGAGAAATAAATTCCAGCAATAAAGGGTGCAAGAGAAAAGCACAGCCAGCTGACATTTCTGACTAAATTCGCATTTTCCTAGAAGAAGACATCTTTCTCCTTTTAAATTCAGGTGATGGTTGTGTTTAAGTTTCTTTCGAGGCACACAAAATATCTGGCAACTTGTTGCAAGTCAGCCCCTGAAGAGGTTGACTGATGGAGGGATGGAGGATGAGGTCTTTCCCCTCCAGCTCGGAGCACGCGTCTGCCACCCTGTCCAGCCGACGGTTCTGAGGTGAAATGGCAGGTAAACAGCTTGCAGACAGTCAGGCTTGTGGAAATATTAGCTTTATTCAGTGGACAAGAATGAAGTCCAAAGTCTCAGCCTTAGTTCCAGCCAAAAGCCTCTCGCCTTCCACAGACCCTTGTTTTTATCCTCCAGAATCAGGTACCACCCAATGGTGGGATCAGATACCACCCAATGGTGGAAGCAGAATCAGGTACCACCCTAGGGTGGGGGCAGAATGCCAGGTCACACCCTAGGGTAAGGCACAATCACCGATCAGGGTAGGGTCAGTAACATAATAATCCCCTAAAATATTTACATACACAACAGCAACTAATGAACTAAATTTTTCAAGGGTTTTGCTCAACAGATGTAAAGATTAACTTTCATCCAAAGATTCTCAGGTAATTTTTTGAAAGAATAATCTGATACCACACAAACCTAGTCAACAAGAAGTGATCAAGAAATCTAACTTTGGATTTAAATCCTGCCACTTGCTTCATCTACCCTTGCATGTTGGGAAAGATAGTGTAGTCACTGACTCATTATGTCATAATTTAGGAAGGAAGGGTTATGATAAAACATGTCCAATCTATTTCACATAGTGGTAACTAGTGGAACTATGAATGGGGAATCACTTGAGAAATGTAAAAAAAAAAAAAAAAAAACCTATGCACTATGACAATAATGCCAAGTTTTGTTGTTTTGTCAGCTTCTTAAGTAGCCAACTACCAAGTATCAGAGACAGAAAGGGGATCTTTTAAAGCTCAGATCTGAGACTGGGATCCTACTAGGAAAGTCTCTGAGTCACCAAAGTCTCACCTGCTTTTCAAGGTCAATAGTCAACTTTCCAAACAGCAAATCCCCAAGACTATGCATCTTATTTGATGGCCCAGAGTTTTGTAACAATGACTGTTGCTCAAATTGAAAAATGTTTGCTGTTCTTCTGGGATGGGGAATCTTTGCAGATTGTTGGCTAATGGAATGCTCTAAAAGGGAATTGGCCAGCAGCCACTCTCATCTGCCTTCCTCTCCAACCCGATTCTGCTTCTATTTGCATGAAAAATGAGGAATTGATTGAGCTTATATCATTCATAAGTTAGCTTAGCTGAATCTAGATCATTTGTCTAGTGTCCATAGTCTTGATTCCAACAGAGGGGCTCCATCCTCTTTTCCACTGAGGTCATCTTCCCTGTCTGCAGCTTTGACAACTAGGTAACCAGGGCTCTCACCACAGGCTACACATTAGCAAATACAATAGTCCTTCTTTGAAAAGTGACAGACTAACTTTGGTCTATATCCCTTGTCTCTCTTATATTTTGTGCTTAGGTTGAGTTGATAAAACCCTTAAGTCTTACACAGAGGCAGCTCTCTTGGCCCTGAAATGTTCCTAGGCAGGCCATGGAACACATTTTTCTTTCTAATCCATTCTGCAGCTTTGTTTTTCATGTGGCATGGATCACAGAAAATATTTCTTTTGCTGATGGGATTGCTCATGATTTGCAAGTAAAAATATGCATTTTAATCAAAAGGGATAGCCAGTCCAGGAACTTGTGGTAGCAGAAGATTTAGAAACCAAACGTGTATGTTTTCAGACAGCAGAACTCCTTACCTCAGGAAGTATAAAATCATAGTGAGTTCAGTGCTCCAGATCTCATGTCGAAGAGGAGAAGACCTACTTCCTACCATGTTCCAAGATATACAAATGCAAGCCGGTGGCTTCTACAATGACCCTATACCGCACTCTCAGTACAATACCACTTTGATGGTGAGGAAGATAAAGCCCAGAGAAGCAGAAACAACTTGCCCAAGGACATAGCCAGGAAATCCAATTCCACTTGGCAGCCCTACCGTCCCCATATTATGCTCTTAGCTATTGCTGAGTTGCTGGTTTATACACTTCACTGTACCTCCAGGGCTTCATATACTCAACAAAATTCATATCCTGATGATACAGTGCTAAACAGAAGAAACAGCTCCTGCAGAAATACTAATGCAAACTGGGTACATATTTTCAGATGTTGTTAAGAACTTCAAAGTTCCTAAAACAAGATGGTTTTCTAGAAATTCATGAAGGAAGGGAGCTGCTCCATCACCATGGGGTTAGGTAACCTTACAGAGGATGCATAGCATTGAGACTGACAGGTGAGAAATTTGTATGCGCCTTCTATAGGAAAGACCCACAGCAGAGTCTCTTAGAACTGGACCAAACCAAACCAAAACAAAACAAAGAAAAATAAGATCTGCACAGCCAGAAAGGGCAAATTTAAGTGAAAAGAGACCTGGTATGGGAAGGTGAATGCCCTGAGAAGGAGCTCTGTTCTATAATCCACTAGTCACTGCATTTTATTCTTGATCGGATGAGATATCATCCAATAATTGGCATAGAAGATTGATCTCATCTTCTAAAAACATGATGCTATTCTCTAGGGTTGATAACTTTAGGATTACAAGAGAATTCTAGAAATACTCGTATGGGATCAGGGAGATACTAACAACAGGTTTTTACATTACTTTTAATTTTTACACCTGTGTGATGCTTTACTTCCAATACAGATAGGTATATACTTTCTATTCAGATTTAGTACTTGAAACCTGTAGTTACCATTTCAAGAAAGACATAAGTGATTTGAAAATATATTTCCTAACAGAAACCATTCTCCATAGAGACAGAGTCAGCTTATTAGCCAAGTAGGTTGGCTTATGTTGAGGCTTCCCACAGAGAAATTGCAACAAGCCCATATGATAAAATGGGCATCTGCCCAAAAGCTGTGGCTGGATGTGAGTTATCAGAGCTGAATGGTAAGAATAGGATCCTCTCTTCATCAGAAAGGATAACCTAACTCAGTTTTTGAGCAGAGGAGAGTAAGTGGATATTTTCATGTCTGATATAAGACTCTGGAAGGCGTGAAAAGGCAAATCTGAAAGAGGTGGAATGTGCTGATGAAAACAGTTTGATTCCTCAGAAAGAACAGTTGAATTTAGTAAATAGATCGAAAAGAATTTTTGTTAAAGTGAATTGCAGATATAAGATAAAAGAAAAAGTTTTTAGAATGACGAACCCTGACATTTTGGATTGGAATCAGAAACACGGAAGTGTAAATTCACAAATATCAGTATAATATGTAGTAAACTAAATACAGAAATGTATATATGTATTCCTATATTTAACACAAGTATTAATATATTTCATATGTGTATGTGTGCTGATTCATACATGTCTATAGAACAATGTATATATGCATATATTGTACTTGTGTCTATGTATTTTAAACACATGATATACATTATAATCAAATCAGCATAATATATATACATATATAATCAGTATAATCCTAAACACCTAGCCCTAAATTCTTGGTTTCTCTGTGCCATTCTTCCCTAAAAAAAACAAAGTTCTATAACAGTGAGTCTAAAAATAAGTTTTGCATAAAAATTTGTTTTAGAAGTCAATGACAACAGAATTGGTACCCAATCTACAACAAGATGCACACAGAGGGGACCAGTTACACTAGCAGTCCAGGTGCGAGGAGAAGAAGGTAGATATGGGATGCATGCTGGGAACAGGGGTGGAGGGAGGACAAGACTGGTGGTGGGAATGCCCTTGATTCATTGTCACTGTGTCCCTTAAATATTACTGTGAAAGATTCCTAATTCACTTTTGTCGCAATAAAAATTATTAAAAACTAAAATTAATTTACAGGAGTATAGATGTTTCAAAAATTTTTAAAAAATCATATATTTTAAGAATAATGTTCTCATTTATTTAGATTTGGAATAGAACTATCTGTTTTTATATTGCTGGTTATTTAGGATGAATAAATGGTGTCTTGGTTCTTGGCCTTCAGTGACAGTAGTATTGGGAGGGTGGTAGGGCAAACAGAACTAGGATTTCTACATGCATACAAACATAATTGTAGTTGCGTTTCAGTCATAACAAGAACACCCCCCTTCAGACATGCAACTTTCCCATTACCAATACCCCTATCTCTTCCCTCCTCCACTCCTGCCCGTATGCCAGACAGGCTTTTTACATTCCTCACTCTCTGACATTGTTATGATAGTTCTCAGTGTAGTTATTTCTCTAACTCCACTCATCACTCTTTGTGGTGAGCTTCAGATCTTGAACCAGTCCTTCTGGCCCTCAACTCTGGGAATTATTTCAATGTCTTTAATTTTTCTTAGAACCCATAGATGAGCGAGACTATTCTGTGTGTGTCTCACTCTCCTGGAGCCATATTCTTGATTCTCAACTCAATCCTAATCTGAAGGATATAGAGTTTCAATGCCTCTTTTTTTTTTTTAATAAGGTGTGGTCCAACTGTTGAAAGAAAGAAAATAAGTGACATTCATATGTGACAATCTCTTATTGCTTTTTGCATTAACTGATAGAATGGAATTCATTTAATGTCCAAGGTAAACTTAAACTAAATAGAAATTCATTATGAAGTCAGGATGAGGTTTATGTGCCATGGAAAAAGGGCAGAGAAACATGTTAAGTCTAAATAGCTGGACAGTTATCTCAGTAAAGGTAGTTATAAGTTTCTAAAACAATCATAACTTATTTCAGGATAATGAAATAAAGGGCCCTTGGAGAAATAGATTTTTATGTTATAAACATGTGAACAATGCTCAAATAAAATCATTTAGATACACATATTTTTCTAATATTTCATTGCCAGTATCCTGATAAGTATAATTCACTTTGTATGAAGACATTAAAATTATATTAAGCTACATTAAATTATTTAAATTTTTGAAGGCTTTTTATGTCTTAAATGTGCTTAGTTACATTTTTTTCTTTACACGATTAGTTGACAGAGAGGGATTTGGGGATATAATGCATGAGAAATAGTTCAACTATTTAAATTGGTGGGGACTGCAGAAAATTTATGATTCTTAATGTCAAGTACATATGATGAAAATAAAATTAACACTATTATACTTTCATACTAATACAAGGGTGCCATTTTTAATTAAAATGCATTTAATTATATAAAAATGTAAAGTTTTTTTTCTTTCAAAACAAATATATTTTTATTGATTAACTTTGCTTAATGAGAGTTTAGAAACATCAGCTTTTCCATATATATTTTTTCTGCATATGCCAGGTTAAGAGAGAAATTGAGACCTACTTCACCTCTTTAAGAAAAGAAAAGGTCTTACCATCAGATTCCCCAATTCTCTGAGTCCTGAGTGTGTGGATGCATTCAACAGTTGTATGCACTAAAGTATGTAAGGTTCCTTAGGCTACAATCAGCAGACAAATAACCTAAATTAGATTAAACATTAAAGAGTAGTGACTTAGTTAATGGAAAAATCTAAAGTATTGTTTCAGGCAAGGTTTGCATTGTTACTTCCTTTATATTATTTTCAGCCACATGGTAGTCTTTCTAGCCATCCCAGAAAATTCAAATGTGACTTAAAATATTATAATACTTATACTATCAAGTTTATAAATCACTCTCCTAAATGAGATCACATGCTTCGCCTTAATTCAATCATCAGTGCTATGTGAGTGGGAAAGAATGACGGTTTATGCAAATAAATGCTTGCTCTGGAAGTTTGGAGTTCAATCAGCTCATTACAACTTCAATTGACACAGGAAAGAAATGACTTCCCAAGGTGAAATCAGGATGTTCTTTGTTGTTTTATTTGAATGAAAAAGGTGAATAAGACTTTATACTGCCCACCCAAGTAGAGGCCACTTCCCAGGGCATGGGGTAACAAGCTGAGATCCTAAGAAGCCAGCAGACCAGATTTGCCCAAAAGAACACATTTTGGTCTGCCCACCCAGGTAGAATTCACTTCTCAGCCTCTGAAACAGGGAGTTACTTACTTCAAGATAATATCTCCCCACACAGACTCTCCCTGAGGTCTCCCTAGTATTGGGGAAAACGGACAGTAACATAGAAAGAAAACCTTAAGACTCCATAAGGAACCATAGAAAAACAGTGCAAAACCCTGCTATGCTCTGTCCATTATGACTGCAATCATGCAGACACCATCAAGAATAATCCTCCGTATAACCTCTATAAACTAGAGTTCAGAATGAAAATGCTTAAGATATTAATACGCTCAAAGGGGACCAGAGCAATGGCGCAACAGTACGGCGTTTGCCTTGCACGTGGCTGACCCAGGACACTCCGTGGTTCGATCCCCCCAGCGTCCCATATGGTCCTCCAAGCCAGGAACGATTTCTGAGTGCATAGCCAGGAGTTTCCCCTGAGCGTCACAGGGTGTGGCCCAAATATTCCCCCAAATAATAATAATAAATAATTAATAATAATATAAATAAATGAATAAAAATAAATAAATAAAATATGCTCAAAGAAACACTGTGCTACAAATGTGACACAAGAGAATCATGAGAGCACAATTAAAAAAGAAAAACTACATGTACCTAAAATATTATTGTCAACAATATGTAAGCCACTATGATCAAAATAAAAATTATATTAAAAAAAAAAAAAAAAGAAAATACAGATTTAAAGCAGGAAAAAAAAAAAAGAAAAACTACAAACAGAAATATCAGACCTGAGCAATTTGGGAAGCAAAATGGAAAGTTTATCGGAAGTCCTCACCAGCAGAGTAACAGGTGCTGAGGAAAGAAGCATTGAGCTGGAAGATGAGCTGCATAAAATCTCCATACAACAAAAGTTGGAAGAGTCTTAAAATAAATAAACAGAAAAATAAAAAAAAATCTTAAAAATTAAGTGAACAGATGGAAATAAACTTTGGAAATAAATTTAACAGGAACAACATCAGAATCATTAGAGTTCCAGAGAGCTATAAAGAAAATCTCTAAGAAAAAAGGCAACAGTCCAAGACATCAATGCTGAGAAGATCCCAGAGCTGCATGCTTGCATCTTCGATGCATGGGATCCCAGCTAAAAGAGACCCAAAAAAAGCACCCCAAGGCACATCCTGGTCACAAGGATGAAAACCACAGATAGAAATAGAATACTGAAAGCAGCTAGATCAAAAATAAAAATTACTTATAACAAAGCATCCTTAAATTTCACAGCAGACTTCACAAGGAGCCTTCCACTCCCCAAGGCAGAGGTGGGATATAGTGTAAAAATTCAATGGAATAAATGCTTCACTACAAATACATCTCCCAGCCAGACTTTCATTCAGGTATGAAAGAAAGAGAAATCAATGCTTCACAGATAAACAGCAGTTCAGAAAATTTACAGAATCAAAACCACCCTTAAAAGAAGAACTGAAGGTTCTACTTGAAGGTAAAACAGACCCCACAGACAAACAAAACTGACAAAAAGATAATACAGAATTCCATAACAGTGGTCTCTCACCACCTAAATGGATTGACTGTACCAGTTAAGAGACACAGAGTATCAAAATGGATCAGAAAATTGAATCCAACCTTTTGCTACCTGTGAGAAAAACAAATGAATAGTGAGAGCAAACACAGACTCAAAGTCTAAAGATTGGAGGACAAACCTGCTAGAGAGAGAAATTTAATAAACCAAATCAAAAATAAAATAGGAGATGTCACTACAAATACTATGAAATTCGAAGAGTAATAGTAGTTTAATATGAGAATATTTATGCCACAAAACAAGAGAACCTGGAAGAAATGTACAAATCCTTGGACTCCTATAACCTCCCAAATTTGAAAGAGCTGATCTGTAACACCTACAGACTTCTCATATTGAGGAAATTAAAAAGTGATTTATTGACTAACTGCTATGCAAGTTCTTCTATTACTAAATTCAAATGTTGAGAGGGAGGCAAACTTGTCTTGCACCAGATTAGATTGTAGAGGAAGGCTTTAAGTTTTTCCTCATTAAGTCTAATGTTTATCATAGGCTTGTGGTAATGGCCTCAAGTATACTGAAAAAGTTCCTTCGATTCCCATCTTGTTGAGAAATTTTATGATGAATGGGTGCTGGACCTTATAAAATGCTTTCTCTGTGTCTACAGATATGATCATGATATTTTTGTTTTTTATTATATTAATATAGTGTATTATGTTGATTGGCTTGCATATGTTAAACCAGCCTTGCATCCCTAGAATAAATCTTACTTGGACACTGAGTATAACCTTTTTTGTTTGTTTGTTTTTGTTTGGTTTTGGTTTTGAAATTTGGTGCTCAGGGATTACTCCTGGCTCTGTGATCAGAAATTGCTTCCAGCTCTGGGGACCATATGGGATGCTAGGGATTAAACCCAGGTCCATCCTAGGTCAGCCACGTACAAGGCACTGTGCTACCACTCCTGTCCTGAGAATAACCTTCTTGATGAGCTGTTGGATTCTATTTTGTTGAGGATCTTTGCATCTATGTTCATAAAGGATAGTGGCCTCTAATTATCTTTTTTTTGTGTGGTGTCTCGGTCTGCTTTTGGTATCAGGGTGATGTTTATTTCATAAAAATTAATTGGGAGTGTTTCTGTTCTTAAAATTCCTGGAATAGTCTGAAAAGTATTGGCAGTAGGTCCTCTTTAAAAGTTTGAAAGAATTCACAAGTGGAACCATTTGAACCTAAGCTTTAGTTTTTGGGAAGCCTTTTACTTACCATTTTAATTTCCTCAATAGCGATAGTTCAAAAATCTTGAATCAACCTTTGAAGGTTTTAGGTATCCAAGAATTTACTCATTATTCTCCCATTTTATGACATGAAAAAATCTCAAAGTAATTTCTGATTACCCTTTCTGTAGTATATGTTTGATATTTCCCCCCTTTATTTCTGATTGTTTCTTATGTTTATCTCTCTGTTTCTCTCTCTTTACCTCTCTTTTTCTGTGTATTGTTAATAGGTTTCTCAATCTTGTTTGTTTTTTCAAAGAACCACCTCTTGCTTTCACTAATCTTTTGGATTATTTATTTTTGGTGTCCAGTTTATTAATATCTGCTCTAAGATTTTTTATTCCTTTTTATTTATTCATTTATTGCTAATTTTGTTGGTCATATTTCAATTTATTAAGCTATGCTATTTATGTAGCCTTTTCATCCTTCCTCATGATGCTTGTAAAACTGTAAGTTTTTCTTTTTTTGCTGCTTTTGTTGTGTCCCACAAATTTTTATAATTTGTACCTTCATTCTCATTTATTTCTAGGAATCTTTTTATTTCCTCCCTGACACATGGTTGTTCAGTAGTAAAGTGTTTAAAAGCTGTTTAATTTCCAGGTGTTAAAGTTATTTCTCCATTTCTGTTAGTAATTTATTTCTATTTTAATTGCATTATGGTCTGAGAAGATAGCTATTATAAATTCTACCTAACGGATTTTATGTGGGTATTTTTTTATTGGAGAAGAATGTGTATTTAGCTTTTGTGAGATGTAAAGCCCTATATATACCTACTAAGTCCCTCTCTTCCATTTTTCCTTCAAACCCAGTAGATCCTTGTTAAATTGTAGCCTGGTTGACTTATCAAGGAGTAACAGAGAAGCATTAACAGGGAGGTGAAGTCTCCCACTAGTATTGTTTTGCTATTGATGTCTTTCTTAAAGTCTATTAGCAGTTGTTTTAATTATTTTGCTGACCGGTGTGGCTGAAAAAAAAACCAAGGTGAATAAAGTCCAAATAAAAATATAGTATAACTATATTACATTAGATTAAGTAGGTCTATACTAAGGAGTAAATTTTATCTGAAACACCTTTCTTACTCCAAACGAACATGAACTCTCTCTGACTTCTTAGTGGCTCTGTTTACAACACTTAGGCCTGGTAGTACTACACAGATAATCTCTGATTAAAATTATTGGAAGAACTGTTTGTGATAGTACAGAGGTTATGGAGTTTCTTTGCATGTGGAAAATCCAGGTTAGTTCCACTTACCATATAGTATCTACTGAGCATGTGACTATGGCCAGAAGTGATTCTGAAAACAGATTTAGGAGTAATCCCTGAGCATTATCCTGTGTGACCCACAAAGAACAAAATAGAAAGCTAAGAATCTATAAGATTTCAAAATAAAAGTTCCATGTGTAATTATAATCCAATGGTGATCACTCTTTGTTAGGACAGATTCTGGAGATTGAGAGAGAGAGTTTGCACAGGTGTAAGGTGCTTAATTTATCCTTTAAACTTGACCGTACACATAAACATGCCAGTCCCCAGCACCATATATAACCTTCAGCATCATCAGGCATCATGTGACCTCTTTGAATAGAGCTAGGGAAAAGCATGTTAGCTTGCAAGCAAGAAACCCCCCCCAAAAAAAAAACCTAAGCAAAAATATAAATAAAATATAGGAATAAACCCTTCTCTATTTTTGTTTCTAAGTAAAATTATTTAAATTTGATAGTTTTAATTTTTATTTTATTTTCCCAAGTACCATTATACCAGAAACATATTCTAAATAATGAAAATCTCCTGAAAACACGAATTTTTGCAATGGTACAGCAACCAAAATAGTTTAGTTCTTGATTAAGAAACAGTTTGAGAGATTTTTACTATTGTATATAATACTGCAAAAAATATATCTATTAATTAATTTTTTTGTATGTCTAAGAAATTAGGAGTGATCAGTATATTTTTGAAAGCATCTGCAAACTTGACCCTGATATCGTGTAAGATGACACTATTAACTATCAAATAAAGGTGTTCCTTCAACTTCTTTCTTCCTTAAACACCTTCTTTTGGTATGTAAAAGCCACTAGAATATATATATATATATATATATATATATATATATCTTTCCTTCTCTCTCTTTTCTTCTCTCTCTTTCCTTCTCTCTTTCCTTCTCTCTCTCTTTCTTTCTCTCTTTCTCTTTCTCTCTCTCTCTCTCTCTCTCTCTCTCTCTCTCTCTCTCTCTCTCATTATTCTCCCTCCTGGGATTGTGAAGTGGTTTGAATAAAGAAAGAGGAGAATTCTGGGTTCTTCAGAATCAGCTGTTTGGGGTTCAGAAATATAGTGCCCGGGGTGATCTCACAACCTGTGTATTTTTATTTCACGATATTCATTCTAAAGGTCTTTGCCTCTTGATTTATTGTACTGATAAGGATAAGTATGAAAAAACTGGATGAAAGAAAACTAGGTTAATTTCTGCATTTTAAATTTTAGAAGTCAACTTAAAAAAAAAAAAAAAAAGAACAAGTGGCTATTTAAGGGAAAGAACAAAAAAATTTGGAGGGGTTACCAGAGAGAGGAAATATGGATTTTGGAGAGTGAGGTTGAGAAATTAAGGTGATAGAAGAAACTTTAGAGATTGCTAACCAAAAATATTCATGGTTTTCAAGCTTTGATTATATAATATAGTCCTCCACCCAAAATATTGTTATTCTCAAGAAAAAACTTTAAAAAAGAGACTTCAAAAATGCTACATTTATTAAATTAAACTTACTTTTCTTTCAGAAAATTGAATTTGACAGAAGACAAGAAAAAGATGATAAAATAAACTTCTCCACTTCCATCTTTTTCAATAATATGTCATTGCAATAAGTAACAAAAAATAAAATCATTGAGTCAAAAATTGTATATTTTAGAAGAACTAGTGCTACCAGAAAGAGTGTAAAAATGTGAAGTCTGCTCGTCAAGAATAAAAGTGTATTGTGTGTGTGTGTTGTTTTTTTTTTTTTATAGCATTTGGGAAAGCCAATGTTTATGTGAATTTCTTTCCAGACGTTTTGGAGTGGAGGGTGAATTTTATTAAAAGATGGCAAAATCTAAAATGGGGCATCGTATGTTTCTTGTAGGTCTCGCCCATCCTGGTTTGGGCCAAGACCAAGAAGGAATGTTTAGAACATATTATGGCTTCCACAGTTGAGCTGAGCCTGGCCTGTAATGCCTTCTACACGAGATTCAACTATTTTGATTTCCTGGGGACATTTTGGATGGTTTTCTTGAGAAGAACCACATCAAAGCCACACTGGGGAGGTTTTTCCAAGAATACAATATAGATGGATTCCCACAGTAAAAATGGAGAAAGAAGCCTTTGGGGATAGTGTCACCTGTTCTTTTCAGAGCACTTTATTACCTGTGTGCTGGTACTAAGAAATCAGCATG
This sequence comes from Suncus etruscus, assembly GCF_024139225.1. NCBI lineage: Eukaryota > Metazoa > Chordata > Mammalia > Eulipotyphla > Soricidae > Suncus > Suncus etruscus. The sequence goes on along the minus strand of NC_064854.1, from coordinate 127,916,378 downwards.
AGTCCGCAACAAGAATTATAGAAACATGGTGAGACAAATCACCATTATGTCTACTTGTGTGTGTCTGTGAGTGTGCGTTTCATCACCTGACGTTAGAAAACCCCACACAACCCAACCAAGAGAGCAGCGAGACTCACATGTCCTTCTGTTTTTGGAAAAGGCCAAGCTAAACAATATGTTCCATTTTGCTGCCTAGGACATGTGAGTCATTAAGCCATTTCTAAAGTAAAAGCCCAACTAGGAATGTATGCCCCCTTCTAATGGGAAACAGTTTTTGGCCTCAAGGCTTCCATCTTGAGACAAAATGCTTCGGTGCTCCTCGAGTTCTGAGCCCACACTGTTCTTCCTGAGACTGCTTCTGAGCCTTGCTGGCCACTAAGAGCTTCTTGTAAAATATGGTAAGTGTAGGGTCTCAGAAATGTTTTCCTTGGGGGAGGGAAGAAGAAAGCATTGTGCAAGATAGACAGCTGAGCACACATAATGATTGCCATATGTCAAAAAGATTTCAAGCTTTTAAAATGGACTTGGGTAGTAGTTTTCTAAGAGCTCCCATAAAACAACCGCTTTTATAGGTTTCTGAGGTCTTACCAAAGGAAAACATAGATTCTAGATCTGTCTGTATCTTGTTTTAACATTTCTTTGTTCCAAGAACTGGGGAATTATTTTATGTTGGAAGTAACCAGAATCTGATGGGGATTTACCCCATAATGGCCCATGAGTTACAATAAAATATTTTTTGTTAATATCCCCAACTTTATTTTGCTTTTAAAAAGTAGGGAAATTACCCTTGAAAACAAGCCTTAGATCTTTTGAAACACAAGTTGATAAAAATCATGAGCAAATTGAAACATTGTCTGATCTCCTATGTCCATCATGCCCTTCAGGACTAACAGGGGTGATTAATTTGATAATAATACAAACATGCTAAGGATTAAAGTGCATAATAACTTCCTTTGTATATAGTATCTAATCCTGGAAAATTCCTTGTGAGGCCTTCCCCACACTCCAAATGCTGTCATTTGGCTCCCTTAGCTCAGATAGATATAAGGATCTTTCCATTGCTGCCAGGAAAAAGTTTGAATAAATGTCTCAAATGAAGACATTTAAGTACTCTGTCCCCACTCTCAAGTATATCTTTGCAAAATATAAATTGCTGCCTCCCTCTAGCAAAAGCTAAGGAGAATTAGGTAAAGGAGAACCCAGCAAAACTTTTTTTTATCTTGACAGTTAAGTTTTTCATAAGAGATAGAAACAAGAAAGCAAATAAGATCTCTATTTTCCTTCACTATATTGCATTAAGGATTAGTTAGGGAGACAGTACAATAGTGAAGATATTTTTAAGCATGCAGCCAATACAAGTTTGATCCCCGGGATTACATATGGTTACCTGAATAAGGTACAGTTGTTGAACACAGAGGCGGGAGTAAATCCGATAACCACTGTGTGACCCCCAAGGAACAAAGTTCTGTTAACTAGAAGAGGTGTGCAAAAGGATGATCGAAAGGAAAACTGCTACATTCAGTGACTGGTTACTGGACAACTCTTCTGGATTTTGATTGTGACCAGACACTATGAAGAATGAGTTATCTAAGATAGAAAATACAATAAGAACAGAAGTTCAGAGGTCAAAAAGAATACTAAATAAATCTCAGTGTGGCTAGAGACGACGGAGCAAAGAGGAAAAGCAAAAGATAACAATGGAGAGAGAGGCAGCAGGGTTTGTGTCTGGAAGTAGAACTGTAGGCAAGACTCCGCTGGGCCTTTTTTGGCCTTGGAATAAATGCTAAATATCAGTAAACTTTGGCAAATTTTTGAGCTTCCCTGGTCACCTGAAATTTGAATGTATATTGGTGCCAGGATTTGAAACACCACATACCAGTACATGAAATTGCATAATGGGAGGAGCTAATGCTTTTGAACTTAAACAAGGAAGAAAATAGAAAACAACAATACCAAAGGGTTTAAAAATCTGAGCCTTCTTGGACACAACTTTTTCTGTTTAGTCTCACTTCTTGTCCCTATCCCATTCAGTCAACATCTTTGATGGTTTATAAAGGTTGACGGTGCAATGTAAAGTTTAGACAATATGAAGATAGTAGTCTGAAAGAAGGCAACTGAAACTTTTAAAAAGTATGAAATATTTCTTGGAGTCTTTGACAGAGTAATCAAATAAGCTATACTCAAAAGTCATGGAGCAAGAACTGGACAGTTAAAAAAATTCAATACACAGAGTTGTAATCTTAAAAGGAATGTTTGAATACCAAAGACTAAGATAAATTATGGACAATTTGTAAAAAGTCCTTTAATGACAGAGAGGAGAGAAGGAGAGAAAAAGATAGAGGTTGGATTTATGAAAATTTAAAGAGTTCAAGGCAAGTTGAAATTTGTTATTATATAGCTCTGTCAGAACAACTGAGAAAACTCACTCAATTTCTTTTGTGTATTTTACGAGGAAAGAATTTTAGTCTAGCCATGCATTTTGATCCATTTTGTTTCAAATATTAAATAAAATAAGGTTGTTTACATACTTGCCAGCTTTGTTTATTTTAGAGCCCTAAGTAACTATTATTTTACTGTTTATTTAGGAAATGTAGGCCCTATTTTTGATGGATTCATGTTAAGTAGCATTTTTTCCAGTACTAATTATCTTTGGATAATAAAGACCTCTTGTGCATAGAGTGAAGAATGTGCTGCTTCTGCATGCTAAGATGGCAGCCATGAATCACACTGATGTCCAAGAATTTTCTTTTATTGCTTAGTGAGGAAAATGACTCTTCTTTGTAGTCATACACTTCCCTAGTAGTATTTTATACATGAGAGGGTTCCCAGGAAAGAAAGTCATGTTCTAAAATTCATTTTCTTCAGTTAAGTGACTTAGTCTATCATAATCTAACCAACAAAGGAAGACACTTATCCCAAGGAGAACTATTTCTGTTTAACAAGAGAAACTACATTAAAAAAATTTCCTTGCCATAGAAATTTTTAGATATCTGAATAGCACAGTGAAGGTTTCCCAGATGGAAGATGTACTTCAGTCAGGAATTAAAAATATGAAATAAGTGCTTGAATTCCTTTCCACTGTCTTTCAAAATGACTATCTGAAGACAACTCTTCAAAAACTTTCTGAGGCAATCCAGAAACATTGGATGTAGTAGTCGGGATATTTGGGACTCCATTCAAGTTTTACTACTTTCTAATCATGTAACCTTGGATACAGAGAAGTTGAATCTAGCAGCACTTACCCCATACTAGGTAGTTGTCAGAATTATAGTGGTTAGTTAGTGCATGGCATTCTGCCTGCTCTGAAGTAAGTGCGTGATACATGTCAACACATGTTCTCTATTGGTAGTACAGCAACTATACCTAGAAAGAATATATACATCATCATTTTAAATGCCTGCTTTGAAAAGTGAATATAGAAGTTTACTGCAAGTATTTTGTTATCCACCTAACTAATTCTCAGCTCACATCTGAACTTTAAAGGTGTGAAGCATTACATTTTAATAGCTTTAAAAACAACTAACATGCACATGCTATTTGTTAGTTATAACTTAAAACAAAGGCATTCCCTCATCTTTCTCTTTCCCTTTCTCCTATCCTTTGATATTTAAAAGTTCACCTGGATCTCATTCAACTCCCCCCACTCCTGCTGGTTGAATTTGTACTGGTTAAATAAACAGATTTCAGTTTTGGCTTGGTGCTCAGAGAGACCACAAGGTGAGAAGCAAACTGACTCCACAATTCTCTCCTGACAGACTTGGTTTATTAATTCTTCATGGCTACCCTCCTTCATACCTATTCACTGGGGTTGGGAATACCCAACTAGTGTGCAGTGATTTTACAACTATTAGTTAATATTTATTTAAAGCATACGTACCCACCACTGTGAATTGCACTTTTCATGTGATCATCTTATCCTCACAATGATAAGGACCCCAATTATGCATGCAGTAAATTGAGGAACAGAGTTAAAAATGGAACAGTCAGAAATTGAACAAGGAAAGTATGTATTCAGGGGTAAGAGATATAGAATAGAATTTAAGACATTTGCTTTGCAATGGGCTGTTTCTATAGCTGAAACTTAAGACCATAACTGAAGAACAAATCCTGAAGTAATCTATGAGCACCCTCAGCTGTGGCCCAATTACCCTTCCACACAACATTTAAAATAAGTGTGACTTAAGAACTAGAGCTTATAACCATCAGTATGATATTTCTGATGCGATTGTGATCATTGTGTTACATTTAGAAGAATTGAACTGGAGATAATGATGTGGATGAGGTTATAGAAAGATTAGAAATAATGATAAAAATGTAAGCCCAGCTATGATCATAGATTTCAATTAACTCAATTAATCCAATTGTATTTGGATTTCAATTAGTCTAGGATGCAGGAAGAAATGAAACATCACTCGATTCTTATCAGGAGAGAGTCAGGAGAAGATAGATTTAAGAAGAGTTAAGTGCTATTTCAGCTGGATAGTTGGAAAATTAGGAAAGCTTTTCAAAGATGCCAGTCCGGGACAAAGGAAAAAACAATCTGAAGTTTATGTAAAGACCCAAAAGAACCGAAATTCTTGGAAACATCCCCAGAGAAATGTGAAAGCTTTTGGTAAGTCAGTGAGATGCCAGGAATTCAGGGAGGAAACAACATAGTTTACTATTAAAAAAATAACAGTCAAGACAACCCACAGAATGTTCAAAAAATATTTTCAAATTATGTGTCCAAGAAAGAACTTGTATCAGGATAACTAAATTTCTCCTTCAAAAAAAAAAAAAAAAAGAGACAAGCAGCCTGTTGCTGTTTTGTTAATTGGGCAAAAGTTCTAAAAAGATATTCTTTCAAAGAAAATATGCCATACTGATAAGAAAAAATGGAAATATTTTTAAAAAATTATTTGCCATAAGGGAAGAATTAAATTAAATCAACAATGAAAATAGTCTAGAGATAGCATAGAGATTAAGGCACTTGCCTTGCACATAGCAGATCTAAGTTTATCCCCCATCACCACATATGATTCCCCCCCTACCCCAATGTCAAGAATGAGTCCTCAGAACAGAAAGAGAAGTCATCCCTGAGCAAGACTTGTTGTGGCTCAAAGAGTTCACCCTCAAAACCTTGGTCTCCAAATATTAAATATTGTGTTACTCAATGGCACCTACATAATGTAAATCCAATGAACATAATGGTCAACATATACAAGCATATGGAGAAAAGGTAATAGTCTCAAACAGTGTTGGTGAGACTGCAAAGATGAGAAGGCATTTTGGAAAACAGTTTTGAAACTTCTCAAATTGTTAAATACAGTACTTCCATACTTTCTAACAGTTCCATTCCTAAGCATCTACCCCCAAAATTAAATCATATGTCCACACAAACAAAAAGTAAATATCTGATGCATAAATCTTTATTGCATTATCTTCAGTAATAGAAAAAATTATAAGAAAAATCCAAATATCTATTAATTGACAAATGAATAGCTATGGATTAGTTATATACTTCAATAATGATCACCAATAAAAAGTAAAGGTATACTGGCACAGGCTTATATCTGGGTGAGCATTGATAACATTATGCCAAATAAAAAACACATAATAAAAGACATTATATGGTTTTATGTTTTTGAAATGTTTAGAATAGGAAAATCTGCAGACAGAGCATATATTAGTATGTGCTAAGAATGAGGACAGAAAGAAAAAAATGGGAGTGAACACTAATAGATATAGTTTTTAGTGTGATTTAAATGTTCTAAAATTAGATGTGATGATGGCTATACCACTCTAAATATAAAAAAAGAACCCCATTGAATAGAAACTTTAAATGCCAATTATATGAATGACACTTCATTGATGCTGCTAGCAAAACTCATTGGGTAACAATACAGCTAAAATTAGCACTCTACATCTGTAATAGAAATCCATTGTTTAGATTTAGAAATTTTACTGGCACTCCCAAAGCAAATTTTATTTTATGTTTTTAAAAATTATCCTTTTTTTTTTTTTTTTTTTTTTTTTTTTGTGGTTTTTGGGTCACACCCGGCAGTGCTCAGGGGTTACTCCTGGCTCCATGCTCAGAAATTGCTCCTAGCAGGCACGGGGGACCATATGGGACGCTGGGATTCGAACCGATGACCTCTTGCATGAAAGGCAAACGCCTTACCTCCATGCTATCTCTCCAGCCCCAAAATTATCCTTTTTTTTAATATCACTGACCAACAATGTTTTTATTAATAAATATAACAGGTTCCACCCTGTTTATTTTTTAATGAATTATTTAAGACTCATGAATGTAATGTGTAATTAGAAAAGGCTACAACTCATAAGTTTCTGGCAAGTGTAAGGCAAATGATTCAAATTAAGTTTAAACTTGAAATTTCAGATACTTTTAAAGTCTGTCCATTAATTTTCATTGTATTTGAAAGTCATGTTCTCAAGGACTTAGTCATGAGTGCATAGTAAATAAATCCAACTGGAAATGACTCAACTCAAATTAATTCTAAAACCATAATTTTTTAAGTGTACAAAGGTTACACTTTAATTTTGGTGAGTTTGAAAGATTTCTTGCATAGTCTTCTTCCTTTCAAATCCAATAACAGCATCTTTCACCGTCTCCACACCAGTTGATTTCCCATCATCAGATCTTAGAAGAATTTCATTCGTTGTAAAACCAAAAAGCAGTCTGAGTTCCAAACTGCAATCCATTAGAAGAGGTTCCATACTATTTGTCAGATCTTGTGCGACATGGTTTCACCAAAACAGGTTTCAGATGCTTTTATGGGTCAATGATATGCATTCACTTAAGATGCCTACCATGTGGTTGGGGTGTTAATTTGAGATTTGAAAAGGGAATGGGCATTTTGGGCAAGGATCTTTTTCATGATCATGTCTGTGGGCAGTAGGTTGGGAAGGCATGAGAGCTGGTCCTTGTCTAAAGCATGATAGTATAAAGGGACTCAGGATATTGCTTTTTCTGGGTGAGCATGGGAGCTGTTTCTTGTCTTTTATTTGGGAGGGCAGGGAAAAGAGTTGGCATGCCTCACTACCAATGCCCCCATTTTGCTCCTCCCCCATACCCTGCTTGTTTTAGATACTGGCATTCCACTTTTCACACTCAGTACCATTGTCTCAATAATTGTTTGTGTAGTTATTTCTCTCACTGAACTCACCACTCTTTGTGGTAAGCTTCATAATATGGGCCAGTCCTTCCAGCCTTCATCTCTATTGTCTCTGGGCATTATTACAATAAAGTCTTTTATTTTTCTTAAAACCCACAGATGAGTGAGACTTTTCTGTGTCTATCTCTCTCCCTCTGATTCAGTTCACTCTGTATAAAAGTTTCCATGTCGGGAGACTGGATTTCATCAGCGTTCCTGCCAGTGATCCTGCCTGCTTCAGAGGTGGGTCGGGATGTACACATACTGATTCCTGATGCTTTCTGCTGGGTGTCAGAAGGGTGCAGAAGCCATCTTGGGCCATGGTGTTTGCAGCACTTGAGACTGGATTTCAGCAGGGTTTTTGCCTGCGATCCTCCCTGCTACAGAGAGTTCTTGACTGTCTCTGCCCTCCTGCTGTGCCTTAGATGACACTGAGGACTTGAAGGGAACTCTTTGCTTTGCTTGTCTGTCTTTCTTGAATACTTGAAGCTCTCCTCAGAGGCCTAAAAAATGCACCCCCCCCAAAAAAAAAAACAAAAACTGTCATGTAGAGGCCACAGAAGAGCGCAGCTGCTCCTAGTGGCCATGTACTCTTTCTAACCAATGAACCCCACCACAACACGCAGGAAAAACCACACAGACGTGACAATGAGGAAAGCTCGCAGGCATACATCATGCACAGAGAATGAAGACGATAGCTCAGACAATCCAAAAAATTCCAACCATCTGATTAACCTCTCAGATAAGAAGTTTAGAATAGGGGGCCCTGAGAGATAGCACAGCGGCGTTTGCCTTGCAAGCAGCCGATCCAGGACCAAAGGTGGTTGGTTTGAATTCCGGTGTCCCATATGGTCCCCCATGCCTACAGGAGCTATTTCTGAGCAGACAGCCAGGAGTAACCCCTGAGCACCACCAGGTGTGACCCAAAATCCAAAAAAAAAAAAGTTTAGAATAGAAATATAGAAGATGTTCGTAGAACCAAAAAAAAGCATAGATTGAACTGAACAGAACACAAAGAGAGAAATCAGAAAACTCCAAACTGAAATAACAGATCTGAAAAACACGGTAGCTGAACTGAAAAACTCAGTGGATGGCCTCGCCAGCAGGGTAACAGCAGCTGAGGACAGAATCAATGTGCTGGAAGATGAGATGCAAAAAAACTTAACACAACAGAAGAAATTGGCAAAGAACCTTGAGACAAACAATCAGGCAATGAAAAAAGTCCTCAAAGAATGCGAACAAATGAAAATAGAAATCTTTGATAAACTCAACAGAAACAACATAAGAATCATAGGAGTTCCAGAGCCCCAGGTAGGAGATCCCCAGGAAGAATCAACTGTCAAAGACATCATCAAAGAGGTACTCCCAGAGTTAAAGACTACATGCAATCAAATCCTGCATGCCCAAAGGGGACCAGCTAAAAGAGACCCAAGACACATCCTCCTTATAATGACAAATCCCACAGATAGAGATAGAATACTGAAAGCAGCAAGATCAAAAAGGGAAATTACATTTAAAGGAGTATTCTTAAGACTTACAGCAGACATGTCACAAGAAACTCTCAAGGCCAGAAGACAGTGGTGAGATATTGTGACAAGACTGAATGAAATGAATGCCTCACCGAGAATACTGCATCCAGCCCAATTCACATTCAGGTTTGAAGGAAGTATGCATAGTTCATGGATAAAGAATAGCTCAGAAACTTCACAGATAAAAAACCAGCCTTAAAGGAAAAACTGAAAGGTCTACTTTAAGACAAGAGAGACCAACAAACACAGCAATCTTATCTACAAAGATGACATTAAATCCTATGACAATCATCTTCCTCAATGTCAATGGACCAAAATCACCAATTAAAAGACACAGAGTGGCAAAATGGGTCAAAAAGATGAATCCAACCTTCTGCTGCCTACAAGAAACACACCTGATTAATCAGAACAAACATAGACTCAAAATCAAAGGCTGGAGGAAAATCATCCAAGCAAACAGCACCCTTAAAAAAGCCAGGGTGGCCAACACCAACTTTATACTCAGAAAAATGGTAAGGGACAAAGATGGACACTTTGTACTAATCAGGGGATATGTGCAATAGGATGAAATCAGACTAATAAACATATGTGCACCCAATGAGAATCCAGCAAATTATCTAATAAATTTTTTTTTGGTTTTTTGGGCCACACCCGTTTGATGCTCAGGGGTTAGTCCTGGCTAGAGTGCTCAGAAATTCCCCTGGCTTAGGGGACTATATGGGATGCTGGGGGATCGAACCGCAGTCCTTCCTTGGCTAGCGCTCGCAAGGCAGACACCTTACATCTAGCGCCACCTCGCCGGGCCCATCTAATACAATTATTGACAAATCTCAAAAAAGACATCAATAATAACACAATAACTGTGGGATACCTCAATACGGCCCAGTCAACACTTGATAGGTCAACCAGACTGAAACCCAAAAAAAAACATACTAGCCCTGAAAAGAGAAATAGAAGATAAAGGACTAGTAGACATATATAGGACATTCCACCCCCAAAAACCTGAATACACATTCTTCTTCAATGTACATGGGTCATTCTCCAGGAGAGAACACATGCTGACACATAAAACAGACCTTCATAAAATCAAGAGGATAGAAATCTTGAAGGCTACCTTTGCTGACCACAAGGCTCTGAAATTAGGTGTGAACTACAAAGGGACACAGAAGAAAAACTTTAACAATTGGAAATTAAACAGCCTGCTACTGAACAACCAGTGGGTCCGAGATGAAATCAAAGAGAAAATCAAAACGTTCCTGGGAACAAATGATAATGAAGACACAAACTGCCAGAATCTATGGGACACAGGAAAAGCGGTCCTGAGAGGAAAATTTATAGCTTTGAAAGCACACATCAGGAAGGAAGAACGGGCAAACCTCAATAACTTAATGACGCAGCTCACAAAATTAGAAAATGACCAACCAAAGGAACCAAAAATAGGGAGACAGAAGGAAATAACAAAGATGAAAGCAGAAATCAATGAAGTGGAAACCCAAAAATCAATCCAAAATATCAACGAAAGCAGAAGTTGGTTCTTTGAAAAAATAAACAAGATTGATAGACCATTGGCAAAATTCACAAAGAAAGAGAGAGAGAAACCTGATAAACCATATTAGAAATGAAAAGAGGGAGATTACGACAGATATTGCAGAGATCCAAAGGGTAATCAGAGACTACTTTGAGAAACTTTATGCTACTAAACATGAGAACCTAGAAGAAATGGGTAAATTCCTGGACACATAACCTTCCACAGTTAAGTAAGGAGGATGTAGCATATCTAAACACCCCCATCACTACTGAGAAAATTGAAACTGTAATCAAACAGCTGCCTAAAAAGAAAAGCCCAGGCCCAGATGGATTTACTAATAAATTCTTTCAAACCTTTCAAGAGAAGCTACTACCAATCCTAGCCAGGCTCTTCCATGAAATTGAAAAACGGAACACTCCCAAACAGCTTTTATGAAGCCAACATCACATTGATACCAAAACCAGACAGAGATGCTGCCAAAAAAGTAAATTACAGTCCAATATTCCTGATGAATGTAGATGCAAAGATCTTCAACAAAAATCCTGGCAAATAGGATCATGCATCATCAAGAATGCATCATCAAGAAGATCATACACTATGACCAAGTAGGTTTTATCTCAGGAATGCAAGGATGGTTTAACATCCGTAAATCTATCAACATAAAACAGAACCTCAACAACAAGAAAAATAAAAATCACATGATCATATCAATAGACGCAGAGAAAGCATTTGATAAGGTCCAACACCCATTCTTGATCAAAACTCTCAGCAAGATGGGAATGGAAGGAACCTTTCTCAATCTAGTTTAAGGCATCTACCACAAGCCAATGGCAAATATTATCCCCAATGGAGAAAAACTAAAAGCCTTTTCTGGTACAAGACAAGGCTGTCCTCTCTCACCACTCCTCTTCAACATAGTACGGGAAGTACTTGCTATAGCGATCAGGCAAGAAAAAGATATCAAGGGAATCCAGATAGGAAAGGAAGAAGTCAAGCTCTCACTGTTTGCAGATGACATGATACTCTACTTAGAAAACCCTAAAGACTTTACCAAAAAGCTTCTAGAAACAATAGAGTCATATAGCAAGGTGGCAGGCTACAAAATTAACACACAGAAATCAATGGCCTTTTTATACACCAATAAATGTAGGGAAGAGATGGACGTCAAGAAGGCAATTTCATTCACAATAGTGCCACACAAACTCAAATATATTGGAGTCAACTTCACCAAAGATGTGAAGGACCTATACAAAGAAAACTATAAAGCTCTGCTCCAAGAAATAAAAGAGGACACACGGAAATGGAAACACATACCATGCTCATGGATTGGCAGGATTAGCATCATTAAAATGGCAATACTCCCCAAAGCATTATACAGATTTAATGCGATCTCTCTAAGGACACCCATGACATTCTTCAAGGAAGTGGATCAAACACTTATGAAGTTCATTTGGAACAATAAACACCCTCGAATAGCTAAAGCACTCCTAGGGAAAAGGAGTATGGGAGGCATTACTTTCCCCAACTTTAAACTGTACTACAAAGCAATAGTTATCAAAACAGCATGATATTGGAATAAAGACAGACCCTCAGATCAGTGGAATAGGCTTCAGTTCTCGGAGAACATTCCCCAGACATACAAACACCTAATTTTTTACAAAGTAGCAATAAATCCTCAGTGGAGCAGGGAAAACCTCTTCAATAAGTGGTTAGCCACTTGCAAAAAAGCGAACATAGCCCCCAGTTAACACCATGTACAAAGGTAAAATCCAAATGGGTTAAAGACCTTGATATCAGACCTGATACCATAAGGTATATAGAACAACACATCGGTAAAACACCCCATGACATTGAGACTAAAGGCATCTTCAAAGAGAAAACTTCACTTTCCAAACAAGTGGAAGCAGAGATAAACAGATGGGAATACATTAAGCTGAGAAACTTCTGCACCTGAAAAAAAATAGTGCCCAGGATACAAGAGCCACCCACTGAGTGGGAGAAACTATTCACCCAATACCCATCAGATAAGGGGCTAATCTCCAAAATATACGGGGCACTGACAGAACTTTACAAGAAAAAAAAACATCAAAAAATGGAGAGAAGAAATGAACAGACACTTTGATAAAAAAGAAATAAAAATGGCCAAAAGGTACATGAAAAAATGCTCCTTATCACTAGTCATCAGGGAGATGCAAATCAAAACAACGATGAGATACCATCTCACACCACAGAGATTGGCACACATCACAAAGAACGGGAACAAGCAGTGCTGGTGGGGATGTGGAGAGAAAGGAACTCTTATCCACTGCTGGTGGGAATGCCTTCTAGTCCAACCTCTATGAAAAGTGATATGGAGATTCCTCTAAAAACTGTAAATTGAGCTCCCATTCGACCCAGCTATTCCACTCCTAGGGATATACCCTAGGAACACAAGAATACAATACAAAAAACCCTTCCTCACACCTATATTTATTGCAGCTGTATTCACAATAACCAGACTCTGGAAATAACCAAGAGGCCCTTCAAGAGATGAATGGCTAAAGAAACAGTGGTACATATACACAATGAAATATCATGCAGCCGTCAGGAGATAAAGTCATGAAATTTTCCTATACATGGATGTACATGGAATCTGTCATGTTGAGTGAAATAAGTCAGAGGGAGAGAAAGACGCAGAATAGTCTCACTCATTTATGGGTTTTAAGAAAAATAAAAGTCATTTTTGCAACAATCCTGAGACAATGAGAGAAGGGCTGGAACTTCATGAAGCTCACCACAAAGAGTGGTGAGTGCAGTTAAAAAAAATAAGTACACTGAGAACTACCATAACCATGTGAATGAATGAGGGAACTGGAAAGCCTGTCTAGAGCACAGGTGGGGGTGCGGTGGGATGGAGGAAGGTTTGGGACATTGGTGGTGGGAATATTGTACTGGTGAAGGGGGTGTTCTTTACATGACTGAAACCTAACCACAATCATATTTGTAATCAAGATGCTTAAAGATATTATAAATAAAAAAACGTTTCTATGTCCATGGATAATAATATTTTCTAGGATTTCTGGTTACCTGGTATTGCCTTTTCACTGAGCTTACATTAAAAGCACTTTCTCCCTAAAATTATTTTGAAGGAAGATTATTTGGTTATTTGGAAGGTTTTCTTTGTTGTTTTTAGCCCTACATACAGGTTAGCACATTTGAGAGAAGTCTAGGATGTACACACAGTTTACCCATGAACTACAAAATTTAAGGTCTTTCTGTCTCTGGAATGGAGAAACAAATTTATAACCATCCTTCTTTAGACTCTTAAAGCTTGGGATGTCAGCTGTACACTGTTACATCATGGTTGGTTTCTGATCTTGGTGGGTTGACCTGAATTCAGAAATGATGAAGAGTGGAATCATAGTCAGAGTTCCTCCTATAAATCCCCTATAAAAGGTTAGTAAGACAAAGGATATTTAATCAGACTGACCACTTCCTGCTCTGTCTCTGATTTTCCAGTGACCATTGTGACCAACAAACATAGTGTCATGCTGGGGCCACTATAATCAAGATCAAATGTTGCTTAACACTGTTATTGCTTCTGTAATGATTCTTTCAAGCATGGCCGGTATTTTTTTTTTTTTCTTCTTTTCTGTCATTTAGAACTGCTCTTCCAAACTTTTGTAATCATTCACTAGATACCAAAATTTACAAAACAAAAAGACCTTCCCTTCAGACAAAACTAAGAAAACTGAGAGGATTTGAAATAGTTCCTTGCCTAAAGGTATAAAATTAAAATCAATCAAAGTAGGATTCTAGGTTAACTAACTTAATAAATAGGTCATGTGGGGGAAACAAAGGATTACAGCAAGGGGAAGAGGAAGTAAACACGTGCAGACATTTTTGCATTACCCAATGAATGTGCAGTCATTTTCACAAAGAAGATTACTCTGGACAGTGCTAAGTTTACCAAGACATAGACATGGTTGAGGGGGCCGGCTAGAGGTAAGGTGTCTGCCTTGCAAGTGCTAGCCAAGGAAGGGCTGCAGTTCTATCCCCTGGTGTCCCATATGGTCCTCCCAAGCCAGGGGCAATTTCTGAGGGTTTAGCGAGGAGTAACCCTGAGCATCAAACGGATGTGGCTCGAAAAACAAAAACAAAAAGAAAAAAGAAAAAGAAAGAAATGGGTGAGACCTGGGTATCTACCATCATTGGCACTAGCTTTGTTATATTCCTCCATGAAATAGGAAGAAAATTCACTCCAAATTAGGTAGGTATTGGTATTGTGCCTTGAATAAAAAAATATGCAATATGTGGTAATTATTATTTTAGATTTATTTTCCAGTATTGCACAAATATATTTGGTAAATAGCAATGTATAAGGTTAAGATGTCCAACAGGATGATTTTAAGTATAAAGTTTCCTATTATCTTCCAATAGCTTGACTAGGCCTTTCTGATGTCACTCTTTAATGGCTGGAGTCTTTTATGACTCTAAACTCTCCCCTTTTATAATCTTCCTCAGATTCCATTATTTTTACTACTTGTAAACTTAAGCCTTTGGCATTTTATCTATAGGCCCAGGGCCTTACTTATTAACTCATATGTCTACTTGGATAGTTGATAGAAATTTTAAACTTGATATATTACCAATGAAACTCCATTTTAAGAAATAATGATGCTGGGGCAGAGTGATGGCACAAGTGGTAAGGCGTTTGCCTTACATGCACTGACCTAGGATGGACCGCTGTTTGATCCCCTGGTGTCCCATATGATTCCCCAGGCCAGGAGCGATTTCTGAGCACAGAACCAGGAGTAACCCCTGAGCATAACCAGGTGTGGCCCCAAAACAAAACAAAACAAAACAGAAATAGGGATGCTGCTGATTTTTTTGTTTGTTTTTGGTGCCACCCCAGGAGCTTTAGAATTTACTCCTAGCTCTATATGAGCAAAGGTTACTCCTGATGAAGCTCAGGGGACCATATAGGATGCTAATAACCTAACTTGGGTCAACAACATGCAAGGCAAGCATTGTACCTACTGTCTTATTGATCCAGCCCCTGTCCATTATCTATGAAGCAGTGTGTGTATTTACTATTAGTAGTATATCGTATACCAACATCATATTAAATATTAAACAATATGACTAAGTGGAATTCTTCTTTGCCTTGTAGCTTGGAGATTATATAGTTGAATAACTGAATAGCACATTTGAGGACAATGTAGACTTAGTTATGACAATAAGGGTCTTATAGCTATCATTTAGATGTCTTCTTGATGCTACAGCCAGATTGTCTAGCCGGTGACAAATTCTTGCTGAAAAAGATGCTAATCAAATATTTTTCCACCCTGATTCATTGTTAACTATTTAGAGTTAGTATAATTACAAGATGGTGCTATTTGGTATGAAAATTTGTGGTAGGATTTTGTTAACAAGATTCTTGGCAGACCGACAGAGTGGGGTATGGCTATGATATGACATACAATATTATAGTTCAGAACCACTCGGCACAGCATAGGCTGAGAGTAGTAACTACTCTAATAGAACCATTCTTGGCAGCAGCAATGTGATTTTATGCTTTGCTTTATTACATATAATTGTGGGAACAGAAGTGATAACAGACTGTGTGGAATTGCATTATGTCAGACTATATTCATCACCTTACAATCGGAGTAGCGGTAATGCCAATAGACTAAAGTGAGTTATACTCTTTATATTGGCAGTTAAATGAATATAAAGACATTAGTTTATATTAGGGTACTTACCATGTTTGAAATAGTGCTGGTTTGTGTGGTGTGAAAGTAAGAATTATATAGTTAAATTGGTCCTGTACCTAATCCAATATCAATACACGGATACATTTCCAACCGGCGTCTTTATGGTGTAGGGAACGTAAGTTCCTGTTTCTTTTCTTTGCAATTTTATTTATTAAATGTTTTGTAGAGAGGTGGACTTGGAGTCACACCCACAGTGTTTGGGGACTGCTCTTGGCTTTGTGCTCAGGGGTGACCCCTGGTGATTCTCAGGGAATCCATATGCATTGGTTTGCAGCTGGAGGAATCTCCCTTGATTAGAAGACTGCTTTTTATTATTATCAGTAGTGTAGTGAAAACACAGAAAAAAATGTTCATTTATGAACAACATTAGAACTTAGATAGTGGGTACAAGGAGACATACATGTAGATAGAAATGTGCTTCCATGCTTTTTGAAAATATACGCATGTATTACATTTGGGGCTGTACCCCACTCTATTCAGGGACTATTTCTGATTCCATAGTTAGAGATTGTTCCTAACAGTTCTCATAGTAATTGTCAGGAATGGAACTAAGACTTGAGTACTCTACCATTGAACTATCCCAGCCCCAAATTTCACATGTTTTAAGTCCATAGAACAGAATTTTTAAATTTTAAAATAATTTTAATGTAAATTTTATTATGTTTTCAAACTGTGCAAAATAGAAGATGGGCCAGATTTGACACATGGGACAGGACCTTAGAAGAATACTCTTTTGTGACATTTGAAAATATATTAAAATATATGAGATTCAAATTTCAGTGCCCTAAAAGTCTTATTGGAACACAGGTACTTTTGAATTATGGTGGTAGAATTATATAATCATAACAAAGATCCTATGACCCACAAAAATCTAAACTATTTATTTTGATAATTGATTGAAAAAGTTTTCTTACCCCTGGTTTATTGCATCTTTTATTACTTCTGATGTATATATGAGTTATATGAATTGAAAGTACTGCATTTTGTATTTAGTAAAAATGTGGCCATAGTGTTATTATATTGTATTGCTAAACATATCTATAAAATCAAAATAAGTCAATATTGTATATCCCCTTTAATGTGGTAAACAATGATGAATAAGAACTTAAACTAGAAAATATTACCATTTTTATTTAGCTATAAATACCCAAAGATCATTCATTGCCATATAAAACCATGACTCATAGCATTACTACATATATGCTAATTATGATTTTTCATAGTTAAAAATAAAGATATAGAGTATGACCTTACCTCTTACCAGGTCCAACACCTTTGGTTACATTTGTTGTTGAATTTCAATTCAGTTTTCTAGTCAGTGTAGAGGAATGACAATAGATTCATGGAATCATGATGAAAAGTACCTTTGTTTTTACAGTATATTGTAAATGGAGGGCTTTGATGCGTGGTATGTTGGAAAAGGTTTATTATCCATTTAGCAACACTTTTTGGATAATACTGAAGTTTAGGAGTGATCACAGTTATGTCTTGGGCATAAAATGAAAAGGAGGTAAGGTCTCACCATTCAGTGGGTAGAGATGCCAATTAGAATCATCATTAGAGAAATTTAAATTGCAGATCCATAGGACATGAAGCAGTGAGAAAAAAACAGTTTGGTTTAGAAAAACTTATATTCAGTGGAAGCCTACCAATGCTTCTGTTATAGAAAGATGGCCACAATTGAACTCTTTTAAGATTTGATAGAACCTGCTTGCTATTTCCTTGAATTGGGAAACTTACAATGCATAGGGAATTCTTCATATTTTCTAGATAATACAGTCATGATATTTCATCTGGGAATCCAGGAAGACCATAACATTTATATTTGTAAAATGACACAAAAATTCTTTTTTTTTTTTTTTTTTTTTTTTTTTTTTTTGGTTTTTGGGCCACACCCGGTAACGCTCAGGGGTTACTCCTGGCTATGTGCTCAGAAGTTGCTCCTGGCTTGGGGGACCATATGGGACACCGGGGGATCGAACCGCGGTCTGTCCAAGGCTAGCGCAAGCAAGGCAGGCGCACCTTACCTTTAGCGCCACCGCCCGGCCCCACAAAAATTCTTAATTATTATTGCTAAAGTAGATGGAGGAAGTCTCAATTTGAATATAATGAAACTATTTGACCAAAGGGTTAAACAGGACAACAGATAGTGCATTTCCTTTGCTCTGATGGACCTGGTTTCAATGGGCAGCATTCCATATGGCTCCTGGAGCATTCACAAAGATGAATGCAGGATTACAGGACTAGAAGTAACCCTTAAGTAATACTGGGAAGAGGAGGAGGAGTAGAACAAGAAGAAGAAGAAGAAGAAGATAATGAGAAGAAGAAGAAGAAGAAGAAGAAGAAGAAGAAGAAGAAGAAGAAGAAGAAGAAGAAGAAGATAATGAGAAGAAGAAGAAGAAGAAGAAGAAGAAAAGAAGAAGAAGATAATGATAAGAAGAAGAAGAAGAAGAAGAAGAAGAAGAAGAAGAAGAAGAAGAAGAAGAAGAAGAAGAAGAAGGAGGAAGAAGAAGAAGGAGGAAGAGGAGGTGGAGGAGGAGGAGAAGGAGAAGGAGAAGAAGAAGGAAGAGAAAGAAGAGGAGGAGGAAGAGAAGAAGAATATGATGATGATGAAGAAAAATACAGACTTAATTCTGTCTTGAGATTTAAATGATATTGAATAACATTAGGAGCACCTGAGTATGTATGCTTAGTGGAAAACTACCCAGAAGGATTTCTATCAACAAATACCAATTAGAATCATCATTAGAGAAATTTAAATTGCAGACACAATAAAAGGTCCTTAAGGGTTTGACAAATCCTCAAAACGTCTAATATTCAAAGCACTAAAATAATGCTATTTGTATATATGTTTTTAAATTTAGTGAACTGTGCACCTTTCTTAAAAAAAGGAATATTTTTATTGTCATCGTGCTGTTAGTCATAATTTAAATAATTCTACACTGCTATAGACTTCAAACATTAAGTAGTAATTGACACAAACATCATTACTATGGTATTTAATGATTTTTGTGCCCTAAATCATATTACTTTGTCTCTTTAATACTTCTCATGAAAGGAAGTATATTTTATGCATCATTCCATTCATTGACTTAAGGATAAAACTCTTTTATCATTCTACCTGCTGAATTTGACTATTTTGCACTCAATAAAATTTGAAATTGTATTTTATGATATTATTCAATATATACATATAAAACATTTTATATGACTTTATAATGAAAACATCTATGTACGAATGTTTTTCTGTGTTTTAAAAAGATTATTGCTGCTTGAGCTACGGGTGCCTTTTGAAACTGGAAGTAATTATATCGAATATTGTAGCCTATAATTTACATAACTATGCTTAGTAATTATGTAGATTGCTGCATAATTATATATTGAACTATATCACATTCTAACCAACTTTATTAATTATAAATAGTGACCCATTAATTTTACTAAAGTTTTCTGGTTGGATCTTTGAATAAGATTGGTATTTATCATGTCATATAAAATAATATAGAGCAATTGTCTTCACTGGCAAAAAAATATAGAATACCCTTTTCACCTTGCAGGATGGTAATGTTACCCATAATACACATGAGCCACAATGTTGGCAGCACTATTCTAAAGCTATCATTACAGCTTAAAATGTGTGTTAAAAATTTGCTCTACTGGAGTTGGTCTTATGCCAGAATACTTCATGGTAAGGTCTCCCTGTTTTTAGGCCAAAGGTTTTTCCTTTCTATTTCTCCATATTTTGCTGTGCCTATGAAAACAACAATTGCCACACCATTTTTTGTATTTATTTTATCTCTTATCTTAAAAAAAAGAGCAAACATGCTGGGAATAGGGTGGAGAGAGGACAACACAGATGGTGGGAATGCCCCTAACTCATTGTCACTATGTATTTTAAATATTACTGTGAAAGACTTGTAATTCACTTTGATCACAATAAAAATTATTTAAAAAACTCACAAAACCTTCTGCTATTGTATTAATAATTTTATTGGAGATACAATAATTTTCACAAATATACTTGCTTCTGAACTTTTTTCCTTTTTTATCCCATTTTATTTTTTAGTTTCTCTTTCTATTTTATTTATATTTTTTAATGATTTTGCTTTCTGTCATCTGGAAACAAATGTATTATGATCAGTTATGTCAATTATGTGATCCATTTTCTTTAAATATTTAAAAGTAAAGTCAAGCCATACTGAGTAAAGAAAAAGTATCTGTTGTAAGTAATATGTGATTCCTGAAATGGGTATATAAGATGAAGTAAATAAGACAAAGCTGTTATCTTCTTGTTGTTCATAATCTTTAGAAGAGATAAACAAAAAGAAGTCCATGGAATGCATGCTCAATAGATGCTTGGATAAAAGTCCTGCAAGTAGGGAGATGGTGGAGCTAAGGAATGGAAAAGAGGAGGAGGAGGAAGAAAAAAAGGAGGAGGAGGAGGAACAGGAGAAGGAAGAAGAAAGAAGAAGAAGAAGAAGAGAAGAAGAAGAAAGAAGAAGAAGAAGAAAGAAGAAGAAGAAGAAGAAGAAAGAAGAAGAAGAAAGACAGAAGAAAGATGAAGAAGAAAGAAGAAAAAGAAGATGAAGAAGAGAAAGAAGAAGAAAGAAAGAAGAAAGAAGAAAGAAAGAAGGAAGAAGAAAGACAGAAGAAAGATGAAGAAGAAAGAAGAAAAAGAAGATGAAGAAGAGAAAGAAGAAAGAAGAAGAAAGAAGAAAGAAGAAGAAAGAAGGAAGAAGAAGATGAAGAAGAAGAAAGAAGAAGAAGATGATCCTGACAGAAGAGGAAGCTCATTCAGACAGAGTGAATGGGTTGCTAGGTGCCCACCTAGCAGATGGGTCACACACAGGAAGAGGGATCCTCCTAAAATAGGGTCAGAGGACCATGTGGGGGCAGGATGGAACAAGGGTTGACCACATGCAAGGTAAATGCCTTAATATAGTACATATTTTCCAACCCTTTTTTACAATATTTGTTGGAGAGAATAGAATAGAAGCTGATTTAAAAAACATGTTTTCAGAACAGGATGATGATGTAGTTGAGATCATTGCTTAAGAGTTTTATAGGTTGCCTTTTTGTCTGTTTAGGAATGCATAGCAGTTCAGGTATGCTTGGTACCACATGTTACCATAAGACTACAATTTTGGGTGGTGTAGGGAGGAGGGAGATTTTGGAAATTGGTGGTGGGAATCTTGCACTTGTGAAGGGGGTGTTCTTTACATGACTGTAACCATACAACTACAATCATATTTGTAATCACGGTGCTTGAATAAAGATAATTTAACAATATAAAAAGGGAAAAAACTACAATTTTGGTGGTTGGGAATACGGAAATGAAAGCAATTGGATTGTGGAATCAAAGTGATCTAATGGGAGAAGTGACATCAGCCAAGGTCAAAGTGAAGGAAACAGAAAATGACTGGGGGTGATGGAATAGGAAGAACTGAGACTGAAAGATAAGAAGAAATTTATAAAGACCAGAAAAATAGGATAGAAAAAAAAAGCCCTAGGTTTTCAAAGAGAGTTGGCACAGAGAGTGGGAGAGCTGGGCATTGAATGAAAGTAGAAATGAAAAGGATCCCCGGGACCAGAGTAATAGTACAACATTTTGGAGACTTACATTGCAAATGGCCAATTTGGATTCAATGCCTAGTACCCTAGACTTTTCTCTGAGCCATCCAGAAGTGATCCTGAAGATCCTGATCCTGAAGAAGCCCCCGAGTATTGCTAGGTATGGCCCAACAGGAGTCAAAACAGTAAAACAAAAGAACCACAATTCCAGACCATAATACAGGGACCTGTACATTAATTTCACTGTACATTGGGTTAGAACATAATCTGATATTTATTTTTAAAAATTGTTCTAATTTCTGAGTTGTTCACTTCATTACCTATGGAGTGAGACTCTCAAAAAGAATCTCCAAGTAGAGACTCCCCTCAAAAAAGGGGGCTAGATCAATAGCAATAGTGTAAGACATTTGCCCTTCATGTGGCTAACTCAGGTTCGATCTCAGCATCTCATAAAGTCCCCCAAGACTACCAGGAGTTATTTTTGAGCACAGAGCAAAAAAATAATCCCTGAGTCTACCAGGTGTGCCCCTTAAAACTAAAAAAGATGATACCCTCTAAAGGTACAGGGCTTTGAACCAAAGCAGCTTGGTATGAGCATTTGGTCAACTCTAAGAACCAAGATGGGTCAAACTGCTGGTTAAACCTGAGTGCTCCAGATAGCTCAGAACTTTTTTAGAGCACTGCTCGCCAATTTTGCAAGCAGAAATCAGAGAATATATTCTTGGAAAAACTGGTTTTTTTTTTTTTTTTTTTTGTTGTTGTTGTTGTTGTTGACCTGGCACTCTGGTACAGTGACCTGAAAGAGGATAGCAGCAGAGAAGGGAGAATGTGAAGAAGACAGAAACATTCAAGAGATTAAATGCATCAGGTACTGAGGAGTAAAATGTGCAAATAGGATGCCCATCAAGGTTTAGGTTAGAGTTAATGGAAAACAATGTGTTGCAGATTTCCTCTTTGGACACACCATGTTGGAAATATCATTTGCTATCCAAGTAGATAGTGGAATAGGTGCTTGGAAATCACTGAAAGAACAGAGAGTCAGAGGTGCTGGGTGACTGAATGGATCGTTCCAGATAGTGGGGAATGACACAGCCATAGGCCATCAGTATGACTCTACTGTGATTTATTTATGTCACAAAGTGCTGATAACCAAACCACATCACAGTGGACAATAGCTAGTGAATTCATAAATAGTCAGTAGTTAATAGATAGGGCATGTCATGAGGCATATTTATATTACATCATTATAAAAGCATTATTAGCATTATAATATGGTGTCATAAAATGTGTTCTAGATTTGACAGAGCATATGACATTGTATAAAGGAGTTTAAGTGGTATTTTCCACATGACTTTTAGATGTCCTTCCTGTAGAGTGAACATTCTTGATTCGACCTACCCATGCAAATTGTTACAGTTTAGAATGATGATCCAAAGGAATCTATATATATTTTTTTCTTTTATGGTTTTGGATCCAGTGCTTTGGGAATGCTTACAGGTCTGGGTAGCTTCACATCTTGTAATAATTGAGATCTAATTTCATCTCTTATTTGTGGGAAAAGCCAGAAGTCAAAAGCCAAGTGCTCAAGCAATATACTTAAGCATCATTTGTAGTTATTGTTATTTTCTCCTTCAAGTCTACCCAGAATAAATTCCTGGGATTTATTTATTTCTTTTCCCAAATAGTTCAACACTTGAATAGCATGGAAGCTTATGTTCCCATTCAAATTATGATTTCTATTGAAGTTTAGTTTAACAAATTTCAGGAGTATATGTAATAAACTCTTCCCATGTCGATGAAATTTTGATTTACTTCTGTAAATATTTTTATAACTGAGAGTAAAGCATCTAAACAGTTGCTAAATATTTGTCTAGAATCCACTTTAAAGCAATCTCTGCCAACAACCATTCTTTCGGGTGTCTGGAATGGGTAAGTCACTCCTTCATTTTCCAGTCTGCGTTCTCAACAATAAAGCCAAACAAGGATATTATGATTTTAATATACTTTATTTAAAAAGTACACAATTTTAAATTGGTTTCAATGGGTTTCAAGCAGAAGGGATACTGCCCACTCGCAGCCCCATTTCTGATGAAGGATGACTATTATCATGTAGCAAACACACATTTACATGGCTGGCAAAGTAAAAAGATAACTTTTGTCAACAGATCTTTTAAGAGTTTATATCACGCACAGTTTAAAATCATGAGATGCTGATGGTTGGACTATATTTCACGTCTCCTATGTCGCACCATATTTTGGTTCACAGTTTATCCATAATTTAGCATGCCAAGAGAACATTTCAGTCAGTGTCACCTTAAGAAGAGCATCGAAAACAGAGGGAACAGCATAAGAACCAGCTTGGCCTGAAGACCGGAAGCACCGCCACACTCCCTTGCATTCTCCTACAAGAGAAAGTCAGGGTTGGTTGAGCTCAAATAGATGCAGGAAGCCTTGAGTCCCCAGGGCTGCCCCCACCCTTTGTGTATATGAAGAGTTTTTGGAAATCTAGAATAAGCTAAAAACATTGACTTGTCTATATTTGAAGTTTGTGAAGTTTGAGAAAGTGACTTCTGTTGCTAATGCATAAAACACACAAAATTAGTCTCTGCATATTTATATAAGTGAGGAAAGTAAGTTATACCAAAAATATCTGTTATGATGTAGAAATATTGATTAGAAAAGTACAATTTTAGCTTTCTAGTTATTAATGTAAAGGAGCCTAAGCTTTCAGGCACTTCGTTATGAGTGGTGTTGTATATTTTTCTCTATTTATTTAAGGGGAGAAAGTTTCTGTTTTATAAAAATGAAATCATGTCTATTTCTGCTGCATGATTTTACTCATGTATTGCTGGAATTCCATTATGTCAGGTCTATTTTACTGAGCTATTATATTTTGTGGGTGTCTCCCATGCAGTGTAGTGCTAAGGAGATACAGAAGCCCCTCTTATTTATTTTCAGCCAAAACAATGAGCCAATGTCTCAATGCATAGACCCCAAGATAAATTGTTGTTTGGGTCCTGCAGTCTCATAGATTATTCAATCACTCTGGTAGTACTTATTGCCTCCAGAGCTACACTCAGCTATTCTTGGTGCACCAAATGATGCTATGAACAATGTATAGTCAACCACAAGAAACACACATTAACCTCTGTTATAGTTCTAGCAATTATGATTGGTGAACATTCATTTCTCAGTTTTTCTGTATTGCTACAAAATATGAAATATATAACTTTACCAGCTAGTGATATCTTGCCTTGGATGCCTAAAACTAAGATGCAAAAGTAGTCATTGGATTTCTTTTTCCTTTAATAAGTGCCACTAGATATTTATACCAGCGCTACTGTATTTTCTGACCACACTGAAATTTATATACTTCATGTTTTGACTTATTTTATTTTATAGAGCCATCTTGTAATCATCAGCCTAACAGTTTTGTTTTGGGGCTCAAGAGATAATGAAAATGCTCAAGGGATACCAGAATCACAGCTCTGGGTGACCAAGGTCAAATATGGTGATGCTCATGTAAATCAGAGATCAAACTCTAAAGCTGAGGCTGTTGTGCGGGCCCTCAATAAAATACACAAGTTTTAGTTCTGTTTGTTTATTAATTTGACTATTTCATTTTAAATTATGCAGATTCACTTAAATTCACATATTTTTTATACAATGGTTCTATACTCTACAATTGAATAGTCATATTTTGACATTAAACCCTGGCATGCTGAACTAATATATATTTATATAAAATATACATATAAATATACATATAAATAAATATATATATATAAAATGTCTATTATAAAGGATTTCAGCACTCAGATTTTGTGACAGTGGGAAAAGTTGAGGATATCCTGAAACCAAGACCTCTCGTGAGTCTATTAATTGACAATTTCTCCTTTGAATTAAAGTTTTATTATATATGTAAGATTCTCTATTGTGTTCCACTTACCTCATGTAACTAAGTCTGGAAGCAATAAAAAACACTTAAAAATGTTTATCATGCATCTAACAATAAAAGCAAATTATTGTATGAACTTGAAGAGGAATTGGACGCTAGTGACTAGTTGTCTAAGTATGCGGTTCTATTTTTAATTGAAATGGTTTAGTGTTTTAGACTATTGTTTATATTTGATTTTATATGGAGCTTTTATTAGATATGATCATTAGATTTTATGCAAGGATTTTTCAGCATATATTTGCATAAGATTTTCTTTCTGAATAACCCTTTAATAAAGATGCAAACATCCTGAGTACATTCCAAATTCTTGTTGGAACTATTATGCTGTCAACATCTTTTCTAGTAGTTGAAGTATAAATAATCTTAAAATTATTTGCTTTTTAGAGCTTACATTAATCCTCAGTTGCCTTTAGTGACATTTTTAAGAGGAGATACTTTCCCAATTAACTATGATAATTTATATAGGCATCTTTATTTTTAGGGTGGAGTTCATTTTCAAATTTGTGTTAACTTTTCTACCACACTGTGACAAGTTTTATTATTATTTTTCTTCCAGAACAATGGGTGCTACCAATATGTGATGATTTTTCAAATAACTTACAGTGTCAGTAATAACTAAAAATTGCACATTTATACAGTGGTAATGACTATGTGGTCATATTTCCTAGTTTAAATATATAATTGAAGTTATATCATGCTATTCATTTACATCTTTTGTTGACTTGCCTCTTTGTTTCACACTTACATTTTGTCTGGACATCTTGTTGGTGTAAATAAAATGGCTTTTTATTGTGTTTTCATTGGGTAGGTGGTTTTTTTATTGTTTTGTTTATTTCTTATTAAGTTCTTTATATTATTATTAAATAATATCTTCATTTAAGCACCATGATTACAAACATGTTTGTAGTTGGGTTTCAGTTATAGAAAAGAACACCCCCCTTCACCAGTGCAACCTTCCCACCAGCAACGCTTCCAATTCCCTCCTCTCCCACCCCTTCTCTCGCTCACTACCATTGTCATGATAGCTGTCAGTGTAGTTATCTGTGGGTTTGAAATGACATTTCTCCTTCATAAACTGTGCCTCCCCATCTGATATTAAGATGTTCCTTTGCTTCACGCACGTTTGTTTTTTGTGGGGTTTTTATTTGTTTTTAAATTAAAGAATGTCTAAACAGAAAGTGAGGAAATAATTTTAACTACCGTTTGAGATGGTCTCAGCCACTTTATGTGCTTGTGGCAAGTGATGAAGTGATGAAATCATAGCAAACCCACAAGGCCGGAGATATTTGCATGGCTGAGATATGTGCATTTTTAGGGACAAGATTTAAACTACGTGTGGTCTACTAATGTATAGAATGTTTTTAAAGTAATAATATCGAGCACAGATTAAATTTAACTTCCTTCTCCATATTTGTTTCTTTGCCTGGAAATATGGATGTTCTCATGAATAAACTCAGTTCTTTGAGCAGTGTGAGGTTCCCACGGAGAATCTGGTGGGAAAAGGGAAAAGGGAACACAGACTTACCTCAGGATGGAACCCGTGACAAGATTCTGGACGCCGTCTGATCTTCTGGGCCTTTAAACGCTCACACTTAAGAGATTCATTATGTTAACTGTAGTTAAGGCACATGTCCAAGATGTCATGTTTACATGATTCTGCATTTCAGATGTCAAAATATGGTACTAACTCCCTTAACTTCTCTCTCCAACAGAGATAAAGACACTATTTTTTCCTCTACAATATAGTCCACATATTTTCTTATTAAGAGTCAGTCCCCTTGCTAGCTTCTTCAGCTGGCAGATGACCCGATTTGCACACAAAAGGATATACCTGATTTCAATGGGCGCCATGGTAATGGGGCCCACGGACTCACAGAGGCAGCTGCTGTCCACCACCACCATGAACAGATTGCTGCTTGGGATTTGCTGGATAACAAAGGACCTATCGGAACAAGGGCAGAGAGACAATGAGTGATTATTTACCATCCCTGGAGTAAAAAAAGACTCCTGAGGAAAGCTGTACCCTTGGGAAAGTGAAGTCTAAAGTCTTGAAGTAGTAGAGGGGATAAAATGATGTAACATTTGGGGGTACATTTTTCAGAACCTGGTTTACTATTAAATTATGGTACTTTTAATCTTTCCATGAGGTTTTTCACTTTTAAATGACAAGCTTTGTTACGAAGTCAATCACATACGCATCCACAATTCTGGCCACACAGGGTTCATAAAATTCACTTTAGGAAGGAAGAAATTTAATTTTTTATAATATTTGTATTTAAGCACCATGATTGTAGTTGGGTTTCAGTCACAAAAAGGAAGGCATTTTAAATGACCAAAACAAGAGTCAGAGTTAGCTAAACCATCTCAATATCCAAGGTTGAGATTATTAGGTTTATCCGAGTGTTCTGCTTGTGGGAAATTATGAAGACAAAATGGGTTTGAGAAAATAACTTCATTTTGTCTTATTCATTACCATAGGTTGAATTATGAAAGAATGCCTTACACCACAAAATACCTGGTTTTCTTTCGGCCAGTGCTCAATGTCTATATATCTAACACCCTGAATTTATCCTCATTTTTGTCACTCATAGATTGATAAAAGGCAAAAAGACTTTACTTTCTACCATGTCTAAAAAACCTACCTACTACCTTCCTTGACACTCCTCACCGTCAAATGAGCTGAAGTAATAATTAATTCTATCTCTCTATCTAAAACTTGATAAACTCTACTTTGACTCTCCCATATCAGCATAAGTATCTCTCACAATGCCAGCACAATGCCCAGCAGTTGATCTCATTACAAATGCTTTCTTAGCATAAAATATCCTACTTGAAGTGACTTAGTAGAGCACCAGCCATTACCATGTTGGTGGATTAATGGCCTCTCCAAAAAAAAAAAAAAAAAGATACAACCCTCTAAAGAAAAAATAAATTATTTAAGACACATTGAAATTGTGTTTAGAAAAATAATATTATTATGTTGTTTGTGGTAAACATTTCTAAGACAATGGTAGCAAAGTTGGAAGATATGTTCTAGGAAAATTCTAACAATAAGAATAGAAAAGGATGGGAAGTAGCAATAACACTGTGGGTAGGGCATTTGCCTTTCACATATCCAGCCTGGGTTTATTCTCTGGCAATCCATATGGTCTCCTGAACCCACCAGGCATAACCATTGAGCACTATTGGGAATACCCCCCTCCTCAAAAATGAACAGGCATTAGAGCAATAGTACAGCACAGAAGGCCTGGGTTCTATCCCTGTCTTCTCAATATGGCCTGAGCCTAGAATAGTAGTAGTAAACCCTAAGCCAGAGTAGTGGTAAGCTCTGAGTGTGTCCCTGCAAAAAGTAATAGGTTTAGAAATATTCAAATCTTCAAAGTAAATTTTAATATAATAAATCAGTGAAAATGATATAATCTAAATCCTTTTTATACTGAAAATTAATAAAATAATATGATATATAACTAACTAGAGTGGAGACCTTTATTAGCATAGTACACCATAGTACCAGAAATAACAAATCATTGAGGAATTATAGTTTTTTTAAATATAAAATGAAGGGTCTGAGTGATAGCACAGTGGTAAGGCGTTTGCCTTACACACGGCAACCTCAGACCTGCTCCAGTTTGATTCCCAGCATCCCATACAGTCTCCTGAGCCTGCTAAGAGCAACTTCTGAGTTCGGAGCCAGAAATTAACCACTATTAACCAAATTAACCAGAAATTAAAGACTAACCCCGAGCACCAATGGGTGTGACCCCAAAACACAAAAAATAAAATAAAATATGGAATGAAAACATCATATTTAGGTAAAAACGAGTAAGATATTTTCAAACACATGGCATATTTCAAAGAGCAGTAAGCATCAATCATATGCTTTTATATAATGGGGTAAAATTAAAAATACACAGCAAAAACAAAATATAGACAGTGATAATTAATTAAAATACATTAAATTAGTCCTTGAGAACTTGAGAACAACCCAGATTAAAAATCTGCGCTGAAATTTTTGGAAATGTCTATTGAAAGAAATCTTGCTATAGAAATGATTGAACTTAGTTTTCAAATTGAGAAGCTGGAAAAATATGAACATAAATTTGCATCTGGTCATTGCTCTGGTTTACTGGATTAATTAGTAAAGTTTCTGTCCAATACTCATCCTCAGGTTTTGCTGGGATAAAATTGATAAAGTAGAAGACAGGTGATATTTGCAGTGTCATTTTCCAAGTCTACTATCCACTCCCTGAAATTTATAATCAGGTTTCACAGTTAACATCTCAGAAAAAAACACAATTCTCTCTTGTCCTTAGGCATATCTGTGTTTTCCAGTTCCCCTTTATATAATTTTTAAAATGTATTATAAATATTCTCTGTCTCTTTTTTCCTTACAGCTGTCCTTTCACAATTCCACTTCAAGAAAATTGTGCTCTTCTGTTCTTGGCAAGGCTGCAATGATCTGGCTGCTTTCCTTCATAAGTACTCTCCTTTCTCACTCACTCCCTCACAACAACCTGTATTTTTCATGGGAGCAAGGGAGCATCTAATACTCATAGTTATTTGTGGCCCCTAACACCTTAGACAGTACATGGGCTGGAGTAGTTCCTCAGTTTGTCAAATGAATGTGAGAATAAATTTTTAAAGATAAAAGCAGAAGAATAGAATGCAAATCAATAATAGAGAAAAACCACTGAAAGAATAATATTGATTAAAAAAGAACATCAAGACATTATTGTAATAATGCCCAAAGATGAGGGCCAGAAGGACTGACGCCCATTATGAAGCTTATCACAAAGAGTGATGAATGCAGTTATCAAAATAAATGCAGTAACAACAATCATGACAATATTAGTGAGTGAGAGAAGTAGAATGTCTGTCTCGAAGACAGGCAGGAGGTTGGGGGAGGAGGGAGATAAGGGACATTGGTGGTGGGAAGGTTGCACTGGAGTAGAGGTTGTGTTTTTTATGACTGAAATTCAACTGCAATCAGGTTTGTAATCACAGTGTTTAAATAAAGATATTATTGAAAGTTAGAAAAGGCAAGAAAAAAGAAACTACAACAAAACAAACATAAAACAATTTGAGAAGGTAGATAAACACATCTTTGTAGAAAAAGTACATTTTATTAACATATGGCCAAGTTATTTAAAAACATACAAGAAGACAATTCCATGAGAAAAATAATATGTACATTGAATTGAGAGTCTACCCCCAGTCTACCCCGTAAATACTATCATATCACCAGAATAGATGAACTGTGTTCAGAGAAAAAATACAGACCAAATATTAGAAGTAATAAAAGGACTCAATGGCTGACATAATCATCATATCATCATCATATCATATCATCATCACAGCCTCTGCATGACACTGGCAATAACCAATGAAGACATTTATAAAACAAAGAGCCATTGACAGTATCAATAATTACTATTAAGAATCTGATAAAGAGTGTGTTAAAATATATTTCTTCGTGAAGTAATTACCAAACTTTTTGAACTTAATAGGACAAACTAAAAATTGAAGGGAAATACAATGGTTGTGAAAAATTTTTGTATTTTAAAGATGTCATTTATCCTTCAATTATTCTTTTAATTCAGTGCAACTGAGAACAAATTCCCTAAACAATTTTTGATGAAACGTGATATGATGATCCTAATAGTCACAGGGCAATTGTAAAACAGTTTATTCACAATTATATAAAAGTTTGCTTTATGAAAAGAGAAGGGAAAAAAGAAGATATGTACTCTAGAAGGGAAAATCACGAGCTCCGGAAAACCCACAGCATGATTTATAGAAGAGAAAATATAGGCATATTACTGATACATAAAATAGTAAGTGTTCAATCACACCAAGAAGTATAGAAATATTTGGTGCAGTTAATATGGAAAACAATTGTGATATTCTTAAAAGAATTCAGAATCAGACACCAGAGATAATAATAGGGAGCTTGCCTTGCATATAGCTAAGCTGGGTTCAGTACCCAGTATCCCATGAGGTTGGTTCCCCGAGCCTACCAGAACTGATTGATTCCTGATTCAGAGCCAGGAGTAACCCCTGAGAATAGCGGGGGCTGGGCCCCAACACAAATTCAAAACAGGAAGATGAAGAGATAGGAAAGTACTAGTCGTGTACTTGGCATATCTAGGTTTGTTCCTTAGCACAACATATGCCTTCACTGAGCCTCACCAGGAATAATCTCTGAGTATAGAGCCATTAATTAGCCCAAGCATAGTAAATTGTGGTTCCTACCCTCCAAAAATTTTAAAGATACAACTCTCATATGATCCAACAATTCCATTTGGAGTCATGTGAATGAAGGTATGAAGTCAGTTCCCCAATGAGGTGGTTGTATCTTAGTTTATTGTGATATTATGTTGAATCTGGAGAAGAAACTTGGCAAGGGGGAAGGGAGGCCAATGGAGTAGGACATATTTGAAATGATCACAAATGCAGAAAACCTTTACAAAGAGAAGATGTTCATATATCCTTAAATCACTTTTTTATGTTTTTTATTATTTATTTTCTTTATTTTACAACTTATGTATGCACTGCAGTTGTTGGCAGGAGTCTCCAGTCTCATGATGCCCCATGTAAAAAGTCTGGGATTCTTGTCATTCTCTGCTTGTTTTGTCCCTCAATGCTTACACTAGTCCAGTTCCTTGTCATTCACTGGCTGGTCCTCATGATGGCTCACTGGTCTATCTCTGGAGCTCTGCTATCTGTTTCTTTCTCTCCTGCTGTCTGATGCTCTCTGTCTTTTTGCCTTTTAATTTGCCAGTATATGCGTGTGAGAAAGACTGACGCTATTAAATCACTTTTATAATGAAATGTCATGCTATGGGTAGAAATGATCAATGTTCTTATTGAAATAAAAAGAAAAGACCAGGACTTAGTAGGATAGCTGACTTCTAGGAGCTATATAAACAAGGAACTGTATCCAAGAGATTAAATAACTATCATGGGAAACTGGGGCAAAGCTGAAGCTCAACCCCCAAGTTGCAGAACTCCAAGCCCAGGCCCTTTGGCCACAGACTTCTCTCTGACATTGAAATTATTAGTGCTCGTGATCCTTGTGGACAAATCCCAAGCGAACACTCAATACAGTTGCTTCATGACAGCAAGTAAAAGATACTATTCTTTTTATTGCATTCAGTTGAAGGCTCTCTGCGTGTTCTCCATGAAACCCCATAGAAATCATCTCTCATTTTTTCCCCTTTCCAAATCCTGTGAGATAAAAAGCCCTGCATGAAGCTATCCTGACACAGAGGAACACAACTCCCTACAAAGGATTTGCCAACGGAAAGATTAACTGCTTTTCCATATTTTAAAGACTTACTGTCTGCTTATTAACATGGTGCTTCAGAGGGGTCTGGGCAATGTTAGCTGTATATTTATGTGCACATTGTATATTTATGGCTTAGGGTGCAGGGTTGAACTTCATAAAACACACCTTCTTCCAGCTGGGCTCAGCAGCCATACTGACTGAGATCATTGTCCTGAGGATCTGAGCCTCGTGGGTTTCCTGGGGGGAGCCAAAAAACGGCAGGAGGGAAATGTCACCACAGAGAAGCACATTGGTGATAGGTCAAAATGTGTGAAATTAATTAGAACCTCGAGGGAAAGGAAAGAGGAAAGTAATTTTGATGTGTCTGTTGCCGGAACTGAAATAATCCAGTCCTACTTCCATTCACCGGAGACTGAGAAAGGACTAGAGGAAAATGAGAAGATGCAATTTCAAGTTTTTCTAGACATGCGAATATTTGTTTCCAGCTTTCTACTCCTTTCTACTGAACGACCATGCTGATCAAATGAGCAGAGTTATCAGGCTGCTTCTTAATGGTTGCCCTAAACCAACATACATAGAGATACATAGAGATGAGATTTCCAGAGAAGAACTTGGTTATCATTCATTAATAGGGTAAAAGCTGTCCTTCTCTCTTATTGTAGCACCATATGTATAATCTTCTGCATTTTTAAATAATGACCACACAATCCTATTGGTATTTTCAGGAGTGGTCCTGTGACCCCCTAAGCATTGTTTGGGATCCCCTCGCCAAAAAAAATAAAGATCTGTGGTTTGAAAACTAATCCTGGCAATATAGAATCTTAAACCATTTTGAAACCTTTCACCTTTGTAGGATTTCTTATATATACAGTTTCTATATTTTATTCAAAAATAAATAAAAATACACGGATTAAGTAAAAAAAAACTGACATACTTTGGGGACAGAATCTGCTCGGTGTTGTACTATTCTCCAGCAAAGCTTGGTTCATCTCTGTAGAAATTATCTTCAGAAGTGGAGAGATGCTCCTGGCTCAATTTCCCTAGACTGATACGCTGAGAAGAGCAGTCAGTTGAAGACAGACATTTAAAACATATACTAGAAACTAAACAGGGTGAGAGAAGGTAGTGCTTGCCCTACTTTGGCCTATACAGGTATGATTCCTGGTAATATATATGCTCCCCCAAGTAAAACCAGGCATAATACTCAAGCACAGAACAAGGAGTTATCCATGAGTTCCACTAAATTTGGCCCCAATACCTAAATAAAATAGGTCTATCCCATCATCACTAGTGCTATAAGTCATATGAATACTACAGAAGGGCAACAGCATCTACTCACTCATAGTCTAAAAAAGATAATAGCTTGAATGAATAGCAGTGACTTGTTTTCTCCTGAAAGTATAAGACCCAGAAATTTTACAGGTGAATCGTGTTAATATGTCAAGACATATATGTCTATATGTATATTCATGTATATATAGACATATATACATGTATATATCATATAGTTCTGAAAATGTTTAAACTCTGTCAGGGCAGAGAGAGAAGAAATTATTCTAAATTCTTTTTTGAAGGACCGTGGTATACAATATAATTTAAAAAATACTTGATAGAGAGTAATATTTTCTAATAAATATTAATGAAAAGAACTTCAATGAAGTGCAGTCAATATACTTTAGAAGAGCATGGCACTTGTGTTGCAGCCGGAGAGATAGCATGGAGGTAAGGCGTTTTGCCTTTCATGAAGAAGGACATTGGTTCAAATTCCGGCATCCCATATGGTCTCCCAAGCCTGTCAGGAGCGATTTCTGAGCATGGAGCCAGGAGTAACCCCGAGCGCTGCCGGGTGTAACCCAAAAACAAAACAAAACAAAACAAAACAAGAAGAAGAGCATGGCACTTGTGTTGCCAGCATGCTTCCATGAGGATCAAGCAAAGAATGCTTATGAAGCTGTCTGTCTGGGTTACTAAAAAATGTAAAAACAATTGAACAATTCTTTTCTGTTTCAGGTCTCTGTTTTCAGTTCTTCATGTTCCTGCTTCCTCATCTCCAAATGCTATCTGCTATCTGTCATATCTTTCTGAAAAAAATACAGTCTTGTTTTTTTACAGTCAAATTACATTTCTAATCCAACACTGTCTACCTTCAAAGCATCTAAGCTCTAGCTTCTTCAGTAGTTTGGTAATGGCGGAAATGGAGCAGTAATAAACTGGTCATTTTTTTCCTTACCAGAACTCTAGACTTTTCCCATAATTTGCTTACTTACAACATAGATTCCCCCTTTGGTGGCCTCCATATAACCTAGCATCTAAACTGTGGGTCATATGAGGTTATTATATATTTATCAGAGGATGGACAGTTACTGCCATAGCTCAAACTTGACCATCTATGTAGCTCCTGCCAATAACAGGTATTCCTCAACTACCTGTATCTGATGGGAAGAACAGCTAGAATGATGCTTTGTTGCTTTCAGTGATATGTCAACTTCTATAGAGTCTACCTGACCATGTGAAACAGCAATATGTTCTATCCCAGACATGGGCTACTTCTCAGGTCACCTGTTCACTTTGCCTTCTCTAGCTTTGCCACATGTCTTTCCCTTCCAGGTATACATCTGTAGGTCTGTTTTCCAGCAAAAACACATTGGACATTTCTTTCAGGTTTCCCACCCCAGCCCCCACAAACAGAATAGTCTGCTAGCCAATTTCTTCACTGTCCATCTGACTCTGATCAGAGGAACATTTCAACTGGAGGAAACATCTCTTTCCATGAACAATGATCTTTTCCTTGGCCTCCCTTCACCTGTCTTCATTCTCTGAACTAAAAGGTGGTCAGCAATCTATGTTCAAATAAGCCTGCAAGTGTTCTGAATTGTCCAGCTCTCACCCAATTTGAGATAAATTGTTATATTATTTAAAATCTGACTGGCTTATTTTACATTGTTCTCACTTTAGTCTGGGGCTATGAGGAAACCCTTGCTTTATAGCGCTATTACCTCAGTACATCTATTCATTTAATATATTCTAAATTAAATTTTAAAAGATTCAGTTCAGTTATAATAAATACCTATAAGATATTGGACACAAGTTTCATCCCTGAAAAAAAATCCTACAGAAATAGAAATTGGTACTTGTGTGTGAGCAAAATTTAGCATCACAATTCAGGATAAAATACTCAGAAATGCCTAATTATTGTCAGAAGAAAGCTGAGATTCATTCTCTCCTCTATAATTTGCTATTGTGCAGAAAGTGCCAGCCTCTACAATTACCAGAGAAAAGAAAGATGATTAAATGTTGGAAAAAGGGAGAATTCACAGGTACCTAAAACTTTCCCCATGTCCCCAATTCCAATAATTATTTTGTATTCCACTATGTCTCTTTATGTTACCTCCATCTCTTGAGTAACACAAGCCACAGATGTTGAGGTAAAATTTCAACTTTTTAATCTATGAACTTCATAAAACTATTTCCTTAATATCACTAAAATATATTCTTCCTTATTCCATCCCTTAGGCCAGATATGTGGAAAGATGACTAAAATTGCCACACTAAAATCTACATAGCAGGACTTGTCACTTGGCATGTATTATTTCACAGAAAGGGTGATCTTAAAATATTGGATCTTATCTTTGAATTTTCACTTTATAAGTAAAGTACATGGGACAACGAAACATGGTCAAAGAGAAGAAAAATTGGGCAGCTCTTAATAGAATACCTTCTTCGTCAGACTTCATCCAGCAAGTACTGACAGAGGCCTTGTCAAAAGAATGGGAAAGGTTGATTGATCCATGGGAATATCTGAGAACACTGAAGGATATTCTGCCAATGATTTAACAGAGGTAACACTCTCACATTCACTGAGCCAAGTACTAAGTATATTTTGATACTAAGCTAGAAACTTTGGGGAGACTGGTCATTCACCATTAACTTGAGTGATTAATAATGGAAAGAAGTGACGACAAAGAGTTCATGATACATCTATCTAGTGTTAATGATAGGATAACCTCAAAGCTACTGGACTACATATGTCACTGAGAAATGGAATGTAAAACCTGGAGGTGCATTTGAAGGTCTCTACTTATCCACAAAAAGGAAGCAGAATACCTTGAAATTGCTTAAATGAGTTTTTTTCTGCTTTCTATACAAGCAGTGATTATTTTTTGTTTTGCATAGATCCTACCAACTTGCATTATTTAGAACATACCTTTCAAATAACTCCCTGCCCACTCTTTTCCTGATATATGTAATCCTTCCCAGCAGATATTGATCTATCCTCCCCACATTAAATCATTTATACCTACCATATTCCCATAATATCTACCAAAAGATTTGCACTGTGTGAGTAATGAAGGCCTTCATTATACATTTGACTCTATCTTAAACCTGTTTATTCAACTACAGTGACTTCAAAACATCTTCCAGCCAATTTATTACTCTACTGACATACAATGAATCCTTGAAATGTCCATGTTTCTCCCTCAATGCTGAGATTTCATGGAGTATTGTTTTTTTTTTTTATTTTGGGGGGGTGAGTGTTGCTGCTTGAAATTTCCTGGGAATCTTTTTGTTTATTTTGATTTTAGCCGTGTATCAGATGCACTTAAAGAATATCATATCAGGGGACAGAGCAATAGTATAGTTGGCAGGGTGCTTGATTTGCACATGACCAACTCAAGCTCCATCCCTGGCATCCCATATGGTCCCCAATATACATAAGCAGTGATTACTAAGTACAGATCCAGAAGCAACCCCTGATCACCACCAGATGTGGTATAAAAGCCAAAAAATATCATATCAGTAATACTCGATGTAGAACCAAGACAACCCTATTTTTCTTTCTTTATAAAAATTACTTTATGTAGGACCAGAGAGATAGCATGGAGGTAGTGCATTTGCCTTGCATGCAGAAGGACAGTGGTTCGAATACCGGCATCCCATATGGTCCTCCTGAGCCTGCCAGGAGCAATGTCTGAGCATAGGTAGAGGCAGGAGTAACTCCTGAGTGATGCCAGGTGTGATGCAAAAACCAAAAAAAAATTACTTTATGTAAATACTGTGGTTACAAAGATGTTCATAAAAGAGTTGTTCTATTTTTGCAATTGCAAAGTTGTTCATTATTGAGTTTTAGTTTTACAATGTACAACGCCCTTCAGTAGTGCACATTTCCCACCATCAATGCCCCTAGTTTCCCTCCTGCCTTCACCCATTCCTGCCTCTGAGGCAGACATTTTTATACTCTCACTCTGTCTCTCTTTAATTTCTTTTACCCTTTAGATATTGTGGTTTGCAAGTTCATTCCTGAGGGTATATGATGCATGTCCCTTTTATTCCTTTCAGCACCCAGTTTTTGTCTACAGTGATTACTGTCACAGAGGTTCCTTCTCTGCCCCAACTGCACTGCCCTGCTATTTGTGGCAAGCTTTCTATCATAAGCTGGTTCGCCAGGTTCTTGTCACTATTGTCTCAAGATATTATTATCATACTATACTTTTTCTTATATCCCTCAAATAAGTGCATTTGTTCTATGTCTATCCTGCTTCCACTGACTCATTTCTTTGTTGTTGTTGTTGTTGTTCCCCAATTTACAATACAGACCAGGCAAAGGGCCTGGGTTGAGGTGTATATGGGGTGCATTTTCCGTACCTCCTCTTTCTATACAGTCAGTGTAAAGAACACAGCCTGTGGTTAGAACTGGGAGGCCTTATCTTTTCTGTTCTTTTTTTGATTTTGAATATATATACATATATAATCCTTCACCAGTGCAACATTCCCATGACCAGTATCCCAAGTGTCCTTCCTCCCCACCCCACACTGGCCTGTACTCTAGACAGGCTTTCTACTTCCCTCATTCAGTCACATTTTGTTATGATAGTTCTCAGTGTAATTATTTCTGTGACTGCACTCATGTCAGGAGCTGGATCCTCCAGTTTTCCTCTATTTTATCTCTGAGAATCATTACACAAACGTTTTTCATTTTTCTCAAAACCCACAGGTGAGGGAGACTTTTCTGTGTTTATCTCTCTCCCTCTGACTTATTTCACTCAGCATAATAGATTCCATATACATCCATGTATAGGAAAATTTCATGACTTCATCTCTTCTGATGGCTGCATAATATTCCATTGTGTATATGTACCATAGTTTCTTTAACCATTCATCTATTGAGGGGCATCTAGGCTGTTTCCAGAGTCTGGCTAAGAACAGAAAATTACAATACAAAAATCCCTTTTTCACACCTATATTCATTGCAGCATTGTTTACAATATCCACTGATTCATTTCACTAAGCAAAATACTTTATATATCCTTCCCCATATAAACAAACTTTATGTCTTTATTTTTCTTAACATCTGTGTAGTACCCTACCTTGTGGATGAATCCCAACTTCTTTATCCACTAATCTGTTGGCATTCCTATTTTTCCTTTCCTATGATCACCTAAAGTGATATCAATCTGGAGACTACTATCTTAGAGCAGGTGTTTTTCAAACTTTTTCTGATTATGGTCCCTTCTGACCCGATTTCTTCTGTTGTGGACTCCTATTTATGTTATCTTTTCTCTGCCCCCCCCCCCGAAATATCCTGGGTTTTTACAAGGGACCACATGGTCCTGACAGAAAAAAATTAATCTAGAGGAACACTCCTCAAAGTTAACATGCTTACAGATTATATGAAGATTCTATTGAAATGCAGATGCTGTCCTGTGAGTTAAAATGGGGCATTTCCTAAGTATCCTGATGCTGTTGGATCATAGATAAACAAAGCTCGAAGTATATAATTTAATTCTTTCTATGTCCAATTCATTTCTAAAAGAAATAAAACACTTCCTCACATAGAAAAGCATGGTCACCTTCATCACCCATGGCATGTTGTAGATCCCTTTATTACCCAAATAAAATATATTCTGTATGCAAGTAGAATTAAATATTCAATGCCATTTTAGCACCCCTTGTGCCAACACATCCAAAAATGTTGGAAAGGTAGATACAAGGCTACACTTGGGGGCCATCTGAAAAATTACATATTATGAAACATGCAGAATATTTTCCTTTGGCAACTAGGAAAACTATCTTCTAATATAAATAAAAGGGATAGTCAAGAAATAGCCCCCCCCCCAAAAAAAAAAAAGAAATAGCCCCACTATATCTCAGTATAAGACATAATCTATACATGAAATAAAGATCATTGTCTTTTGCTTCAACATGGATAGAACTGGAAGAGGTCTTGCTAAGCAATATAATTTAGAATTTGAATGATAAATATTGGATGACTCAATATATAAAGATTTTTATATTTATTTATATATGTTCCAGTGAGAACAGACGCTGAACAGTGAAAGGAATCCAATGACTGAGTACAGAACTGAATTTATGGAAGGATAAAAAGAGTGGAAAGGAAAGGTCATATATGTGGACTGTAGTGGAATGTTTTCGGCATTTTCGTGGTGGATGTTGTATGGTGACACTGAACTCCTGAAACATGTAAACATTTAAACTCTTGTAAACTAATTTTACCTAAACAATTTTTAAAGAAACAACAAAACAAAGGGGAAAATAAGCAAACAATGGTTTCTTATGAATTCAATTCAAAAGTCATGAGAACAGATGTCTCAAATTTCAGTTGTTAGTCATCAAGCTACTACTACTCCCCTAGAGAACCCTTGATAGAGTTTACTCTAAGGTTGTGGAGGTGGGGAGTTATTTGCACAAAAGAATATGTTTCAGGAAATAGTTGTCTGGTGTCTTCTTTCCTGGGTCTATATCTCTCTGTTGTATTGTCTTTCTTCCCTCCTTTCTTTAGGTAGCCAGAAAACGATTTATTTTTAATGAATAATTATTTTTTTCTTAGATTACTAAGAGCAGTTCATGGACCTTATATATTTTTAAACATGAGCTCAGTACTAAAGCTCTTTGAGTAACAATGGGAAAACGGTGCAAGGAAAAAGCAAAACAAAGTAGCATGAATTCCATAGCAACTGAGTTGTTCAGAATATGGTACAAGGTAGACACAACCCACAGTAGTTCTTTATTATTCCAACTCTTCAAGAGTTGATTTTGGGTTGATTTCAGATTAAAAAAAAACCTATGGTAATTCCCTTTGATATCTAATATGCTTTGACTTCATATACCCACTTTGTTCAGGAATCCATCCTTCCTCCAGGCAGTCCAGGTGCTTCTGAGGAGATAACCCTGCCCAAACATGTCTCAAGTCCTAAAGTGATGGGTAAAATTTTTCCCTCTGAAGAAGGCAGCTGATTAAGAGACGGGCATCAGACTTCAGCCGTTCTAATCAGACTAAAAATTGGAAGTCATGTTATCAATATATGAGACATTTTTCTCTGCTTTCAGTCACTTGGAAAGTTACTTGTGCTCACAAATAAAAATTCCTGCTGTAAAAATATGAAAAGAAACTAGGTCTTAGCCTCAATCTTTTGGAAACTATAAATTAATTTTTACCTGAAGTCTGTGTCTATAATTTTTTACTTAAAAATTTACATTTGCTTGAGTTAAACCTTCTGTTATTTAAAATGCAGGATCAAATTATAGTGTAAAACTTAGTTTGTGAAGGTATCAAGACTAGAGAACTCTCAGCATATCTCCCACTAGGTCACCTGGGGATTGGTCTGCCTGTAACAAGATTCGTGCAGAGCCTCACCAGTTCCATCATCTAAAGCATGAGAAATATGCCCTGCTTTTCTAGTAAAGTGACAGTCATGCCTTCTTTCTTACATTCATTTAAAATTGTATACAATGAACAATTAGAGCATACCATTTGTGACTTGCTGAGGAGAGAGCGCACAAAAGACCCACATGTTGCTTTGTCTGCAGGCTATATTGTCTGGGGGGTAGTTTTTATTATATTTAAGACAGAGTGACTCAGAAGAGCTAGAATAATGATTTCCACTCATTCTCAGCCCCACCAAGGATTTTTTGAGATTTATGGAGCTGACCTAAATTTGGGAAACAATGTAGGCAGGTAGTTCTCTGGCATTAGGAGCCCAAGGCAGGTGACAAAAGTTCTATTTTGAGATTTTTGAAAGATGGGAGAGAGCCCATAATATGAAAAATGATAGGGACACAACTTTCTTTTCTCACCTTTAAAGAGAATCTTAAGAGAGTTGGTAACAAAAGATGTTTTTAAAACTTGGCTATTATTTTAGCTTTCAAAATTTTTGGGTTGCTGGATCTAAAGTAAATCCTTTTAATTATGACACGAGGTATTCTCTTTTAATCCTTTAAGAAGAGTAAAGAATTTGTTAAAGATTTTCACTATAACTATTAGTGCTTTTCTTAGATAATACAGAGAATTAGAACTAATGTTTTGGGTCTATTTACCTAGTGCCAAGCACTTTTATAAACAGTTTTCCTTCTATTTCACACAAACTCTTAAAATAGCCAAGATTTGAAAAGTTAAACTTTTCCAAATATTAAAATGCATCAAGTATCAAGTGATCAAAATTCAGCCAAATCACATTTATTTGTCTCTAAATTTTCTTTTAATGAATACAATATAATCATCATAACCATTCCATTACAATTTCTACTAGCATAGTTATCATCACCTTTCCTTCACTTGTACTTAAATGAGATCATTGTGAAAAGGTCCTTTACCTATAACTGATTTACTTAAAAAATTCAGAGAAATGTAATAATATTATACAAGAAGTATCCTAGGCTTGAAGATATTAGATCATTGGTTTTATCTCATATTAAGCTAGCACAAGTGTTAGATATCAGAATCATGGTCTGGATTTTAGCTCTTAGATGTTTATAGTTTACCCTCTTTTTGTTTGTTTGTTTTTATTTTGGGGGCACACCCGGTGACACTTAGAGGTTACTCCTGGCTATGTGCTCAGAAATTGCTCCTGCCTCGGAGGACTGTATGGGACATCAGGGTATCAAACTGTGGTCTGTCCTAGGTCATCCTTTTTTTTTTATTTGCGTGCAAGGCAAATACCCTACCACTGCACCACCACTCCAGCCCCTATAGTTTGCCTTCTGATCATTTAAATAATAAAATCTCATGTGGAAAAGTTCATGGACTATTCGTACAGCAATGAAACAGTCTAGTTGAAACAGACAGTCTAGCAGATAAACTGAAGAAGGAAATTAGGATTACTTAGGTCTCACAGTTATAATTTCCTGCTTTGTACTTTAAGATTGACTCCCACATCATTCCAAATGTGAATTGTTAGGTCAATTTATAAAAATAAATGAGCATCCTAATGAGTGATCAGAGGTCAGGGAAAACTTCAAAGTATAAATATATAAAATATATATAATAGGTAAATATATAAAAGTATAAATGCTAATTGTATAACATATAATCTATGCTTATGTCATTGTGCATCTGGGTTTTCCATAACCTAGCTATTTAGATATGCATATATCTTTTCAAATGATGCTTGTGTTTATGGTGAATTGATAAGGAGTGAAATTTGCCAGATCACAGAGGAGGCCTATTCTAAGATTTTTGAGGAATCTCCATAATATTTTCCATAAGGGCTAGATTAGACAGCATTGCCAACAGCAGTGATTGAGTTCCATTTTTAATGACATCCCACCTTAAAAAATTGTTTCTATCTTCTCTGAAAGACAGAAAGCCATTATCACTGGTGTAAAGTGATATCT
This sequence comes from Suncus etruscus, assembly GCF_024139225.1. NCBI lineage: Eukaryota > Metazoa > Chordata > Mammalia > Eulipotyphla > Soricidae > Suncus > Suncus etruscus. The sequence continues at coordinate 127,872,965 of NC_064854.1, read as the reverse complement.
CATTGTCAAAAAAATTTTGAGGCCACACCCAGCACTTCTCAGGGGTTAGTTATGGTTCTGCACTCAGAAATCACTCCTGCAAGCTCAGGAGGTGTTGGGGATGGAACTGGAATTACCCACATGCAAGGCAAACACCTTACCCACTGTGCTATCATGCTGGTCCTCCCATTGTCATCTTATTTTGTATTTTCATAAAGGTAAGTGGCAATAAATACTTTTCTCATATGCCTACTGACCATATTCTAAAAATTGTCTGTATTATTTCCCCATTTAAAATATGTTTATTACATTTTGATATTGATCTTTATTGATGTTGATCTTTGTGAATACTGTGTATTGTGTTTAAATAATTTCTTTTAATCAGTAGTGTCTTTAGATTTTAGGTTGTTTCCCTTGCCATGAAGTAACTTTTTAATTGGAATGCAGACCCATTTTTTTTTATTTTGCTTTTGTTATCTTTGCCAATGTAGTTATCCATTGATAAAATTTTTGAATTTCAATTATTGGAGGATTATGCCTATATTTTAAAAGTATCTTCTGGACTCTGTTCTAAAGTCCAAATTTTTGATCTAATTTGAATTGACTTCTATGAAATCAGATGTAGATCGGATTTCATGATCTTTTTGTCCAATCAATAGTTTAGAACTGAATACACAATAATATGTCATATGAAATATGGAAGGTATGTGGAAGTTGGTATTCTTTAGCTATACAACTGTTTTTAAATTTAGACATCATTTTATTTAAAGTTGATGGTAGATGATAGTAAGTTTCTAAATAGAACTTATTCATCATGCTTAATTTTGAAGTTTTGTTTGAGACACAGAGTGGATGATGAAGCTTTGGTATATATGCACAAATTACTCGTATCAGTTGATAAAATCATGCAATTCTCAGCAGCATGAATGGAACTGGAGGACATTACATTCAGTATAGTAAGTCTGCGAGGATAGTTAGACTAAAGATTCTCACTAATATATTGTATTAGATTCATATATTTAGGGAAAGGTAGCCAGCAAAGGTGTAAAAATATTGTTTCTAGGTTACAAAAACAAACATGCCAAAAAGAAGAGAAATGAAGGGTGAAAGAAAGAGAATGACTAGTAGTACACAGAAGGTCTGGGACCTTAGGCCTTAGGCTCCTTAATTGTATAGAAAATAGTACCTGTATATATCTGAAACTCTAGATCAACACTACCATAAGCATGGAACTCAAATCACAGCAATTACAGTTAAAAATAGGAGTCAGGATGAACAAAAAGGAACTATATATATAGGTCAGGAAGTAGGTAGAAATCTGAGATAACCAGTGGAGAAATAGGGCCATAAATTGTGGGAATAGAGATGAGAATATTGTATGACTGAAAATCCATGTATTTAAAGAAATTAAAAAGAAACATTTAAGAGCCTGAACAGAGTCTATAGTTGATCCCATGACAATATACTCCAAGGGCGGAGAAACCCATAACTCTTAGGCCAAGTGAATTCCTTTTCGAATGACCCCAACATTTACTGTGCCAGGGCAGGAGGAAAAAAAAAAAGCACAAAGCATTGTTTACTTATTATATATTATTTTGTACCTTCATTTATCATTATTACTATTATTTTTACTTACATAACTATTTTTTGGTCGATTTCTCTGTGTAGGTGTGGTTATTGAAGCTGTTGTCCCCAGATATTCCTAGTTTTTTCACCTTTTTTCTTTTCTTTCTTTATGGGCTAAGTCATGTTTCTTATATTAAGACCATGGCGGTTTTTTCTTTTTTTTTTGTTTGTTTGTTTGTTTGTTTTGTTTTGTCTTGTTTGTTTGTTTTTGTTTTGTGTATGTGTGGTGCTTACCATTATTGTTGGAGTCCTCACTGGATAATGGACACATTTTTTTTTGTACTGATGGAATGTTTCATTTTCTTTTTTCTCCATCGCCCCCCAAATCGATGATGAGAGCCTCTAGAAGGACTCTGCCCACTTTTGGAGTATTAGACTTTTACCCCAGTTTACTACTTTTCTCTTCTTCAGACCAAACCACGCAAACTTAACTAACTAGGCCTACCTCCCATTAGAGGGGGAAATTAGGGAGACACCTAGACCAATCAGATGCAAGACTACTATGTGGTAGGCTAGGTACATAGGGGACCACATATTCTAGCAGCCCTGGGGGTGAGGGAAGTGGATATGGGAGATAGGACAAAAATGGAGGTGAAGGGAAGACAATTTGGTGATGGGAATCCCCCCTGATGTTATGTAAATATTTAACTAAAATATTATTGTCATCATGTAAACCACTATGATCAAAATAAAAATTATATTATTAAAAAAATAAAAAATAAAGAAAAAAAAGAAACATTTAAGCCTAAAACATAGATAGCTAGGATTTTGTTATCATTTTATTTGGTATTTGGATCACACTTGACAGGTCTCAGGGATTACTCCTAGTTATATGCTCAGAGCTTTTTACTGGTGGTGTTTGGGTAACCATATGAGGTGTCAGGAATTGAACATGGGTCAGCTTTATGCAAGTCAAACACCCCACCCACTGTACACTTTTCATAGACAATTAGTTTTAAGTGATGTCAACATCAGATTCTGGCCATCAATACTAGTTATTATAAATTGGACATCTTGAATAATATAAAAAAGACTATTTCAGCTGAAAAAAAAGGTTCTTTGTCCAACAAAAATACTATGTCCAGAGCAAAAAAATTGCTTGACTAAGTATGAAACCATTTTACATTAAGAAGATTTTTGACAAAGGAGCAAGAAATACTAAGTGGAGCAGGGAAAACCTCTTCAACAAGTTGTGCTGGCACAACTGGTTAACCACTTGCAAAAAAGCGAACATAGACCCCCAGTTAACACCATGTACAAAGGTAAAATTCAAATGGATTAAAAACCTTGATATCAGACCTGATGCCATGAGGTATATAGAACAACACATAGGTAAAACACTCCATGACATTGAGACTAAAGGCATCTTCAAGGAGGAAACTGCACTTTCCAAACAAGTGGAAGCAGAGATCAACAGATGGGAATATATTAAGCTGAGAAGCTTCTGCTCCTCACAAGAAATAGTGCTCAGGATACAAGAGCCACCCACCAAGTGGGAGAAACTATTCACCCAATACCCATCAGATAAGGGGCTAATCTCCAAAATATACAGGGCACTGACAGAACTTTACAAGAAAAAAACATTTAATCCCATCAAAAAATGGGGAGAAGAAATGAACAGACACTTTGATAAAAAAGAAATACAAATGGCCAAAAGGCACATAAAAAATGCTCCTCATCACTAGTCATCAGGGAGATGCAAATCAAAACAACGATGAGATACCATCTCACACCACAGAGATTGGCACACATCACAAAGAACAAGAACAATCAGTGCTGGTGGGGATGTGGAGAGAAAGAAACTCTTATCCACTGCTGGTGGGAATGCCTTCTAGTCCAACCTCTATGGAAAGTGATATGGAGATTCCTCCAAAAACCGGAAATTGAGCTCCCATTTGACCCAGCTATTTCACTCCTAGGGATATACCCTAGGAACAGAAGAATACAATACAAAAAACCCTTCCTCATACCTATATTTATTGCATAACTATTCACAATAGCCAGGCTCTGGAAACAACCAAGATGCCTTTCAAGAGATGAATGGCTTAAGAAACAGTGGTACATATACACAATGGAATATTCAGCCATCAGGAGAGATGAAGTCATGAAATTTTTCTATACATGGATGTACATGGAGTCTATCATGCTGAGTGAAATAAGTCAGAGGGAGAGAGAGAGACACAGAATAGTCTTACTCATCTATGGGTTTTAAGAAAAATAAAAGTCATTTTTGCAACAATCCTCAGAGACAATGAGAGGAGGGCTGGAACTTCCAGCTCATTTCATGAAGCTCACCACAAAGAGTGGAGAGTGCAGTTATAGAAATAACTACACTGAGAACTACCATAACCATGTGAATGAATGAGGGAACTGGAAAGCCTGTCTAGAGTACAGGTGGGGATGGGGAATGCAGGGAGATTTAGGATATTGGTGGTAGGAATGTTGCACTGGTGAAGGGGGAGTTCTTTACATGACTGAAACCTAATCACAATCATATTTGTGATTAATCATATTAAGATGCTTAAATAAAGATATTATAAATAAAAAAAGAAGACTGGAAAAACATCTCACACTAATTAAATTCTTTCACTTTTCTCCACTTTACATATGAGGAACCTAAGTAGCTTGCCTGAAGTCATTACATTAATAATGCATGAACTAAAATTCAAATCTAGACCATCTTTCAAATTGAAGCCAAAAGTCTATCATCCTTAGTATTTATAGTACCTGAGCTGTTGTTTATCCATGAAGTTGTGTAAGCTTTCTTCAAACCAGTATGTAAGTCTGGCTGGGTAAAGTACTCAGTGATGCAATAAACTCATTAATTTTTATCACTATATCCCATGACAGCCTTTGGGTCTTGAGGTTTTCTGTGGCAAATATGCTATAAATATTAGGAATGCTGCTTTGAATGCAATTTCCCTTTTCGATCATGCAGTTCTCAGTATTCCATTTCTATGTATGAGATTTGTCATTGTGACTAGGATGTCTCTTGAGGTGCTTTTCTTTGGATCTCTTGACTGGTACTCTTCAGGCATACAAGATTTGTTTGCATGAACTTTTTAGCTCTGTGAGTTTCTCTGCAATAATGTCCTTGACTATTGATACTAAATGGGGTGCTTTCTATCCGGGTCATTGGGACTCTAATTATTTTTATATTGTTTCTATTGAGTTTATGAAAGACGTGTATTTTCATCTGTTCACATTCTTTAAGGACTTCTCATTGTTTGATGATTGAAGTTATTTTCCAATCTCCTCTCTTGAATGGGGTTTTCTGCACCTCATCTTCCAGGTCACTGATTCAGCCATGTTTTTCTTTGGAGAGGTTTTATAGTGATGCTTTCATTTAATCTAAAACTTTTTCAGTCTTGTTATTTCAGTTTGAAGCTTTCTCATCTCTACTCTCAAGTCCTCTTGATTCTTATTTGTGACACATTAATTTTGTTCTATGTTTTATTTGAGTTCTGTAATTATCCTCCATATTTCTTGTCTAAAGTCCTTATTTGTTAGGCTAAATTGGTGGTTGTTATTTTTGGGTCATCAGATCTACCATGTTTATTTTCTAAGTGTGGTTGAGGCCTGCATTGATTTCCCATTGTCACGGTTGCAGTGTGATGCTTTTATGTACTGTACAGGGGTTGGGGGGTTCATTGAGTAGGAGGAATGCTATTTGATCCATTGACTCTGTGACCATTGTCTTCTGCCTCTTTCCTTTGGGCTGGGTCAACTCACCTGGAGGGGGGTTGTGCTAATGTGTCTTCTGGGCACCAACAGCTTAGCCTCAGCCACTAATGCTGTTGTCCATCTGGCTCTTCCCATTAAGCTGTGCCCACTCATCTGGGGAGTGATGAAGTGTCTTCTAGGAACCAGCACTACTGGCACCACTGCTACTGCTGTTGCCTAGAAGTAGACTCACCCCTCTCAATTGTAAACATATTTTTTTGTTTCTTGGGGGTCACACTCAGTGGTGCTCAGGGGTTATTCCTGACTCTGTGCTCAGAAATCACTTCCAGCAGGCATGGCAGCTGTATGGGATGCCAGGAATCAAACCCAGGTCTGTCCTAGGTCAGCTGCATGCAAGGAAAATACCCTCCTGCTGTTCTATTGCTCCACCCCCAATAAACAATGGTAAACATTTTATTTTAAAATATATTACATATTTTTGATAATCAATGATACCTTCTAATGCCAAATACAAAACAAAACAAACAAAAACAAATAAAAACGATAACAATTACTTAGGACATAAACTAGAACTATTTTTTTAAATCAATAGAGCAATACCAAAGAAAAGAGAAGGGAGAAATAAAATGAAAATAAAGAGAGGTAATTAATATGGAGAAATAGACCACTGGTTGATTTATACCAACATACACTGGAGAACCAAGTTCTAAGTGTAAAATTAAAAAACACACTTTCCTGAGGATTGTCACATTCATTTCCTCTTAGCCTGAGATTTCTCTATCTCAAAGATTTATTCTTGAGGAATCGATAACTGATAAGTCAAGATGCAGAGCCTACAGGGTCAAATCTGATTGGATCTACAGTATACATGGTTCCGAACTTTTCTGAATGGTCCTGGAAGCCCCTGAAGACTGCCAACTAGCATAGGTAATCCCTAGCACTAAAGACCTAGAAGAGTCAGACAGGTCTGAGACCTCTAAACACCTCTCATATGATTTATTTCTAAAGTCCCTTTTCAATATAACATTCTAAGATTCTAGACTTTTCGATCATGACTTTCTCCTTCAACAAAACTCAAAAAATTTTAGAGATGTTAGCAGACATACATTGGTTATTACCATTATCTTAGTTTTCTTTTAGATTCCTCTATTGCCAACTCAAAAAAATAAATATAATTTTTCTTATATAAATAACTTTTTAGATTCAAAATTGAATTTTTAAACTCAAAATTAAAATTCAATAATGTTAACCTATGGTACATTGTATATGTTTTATTAAAAGTACAGAGAACTTTTATACATGATCAAGTTATAATCAAAGTATGATCAGTCAATACTATATCACAGGATTATGAAAAATTAATATGTATTTACCTACTAAAACACCAGGTCATTAGTAAGTAATGCATTCCACCGTTAATTCAAATGTTTGATATAATAAAATATATTTTGCTAAAGGAAGAAAAAGTCTAGGACACCTATAATATATAGTGCATAAATCCAACATATAAAAATTAAAATTTGTGTAAAATATAGTAAGAATTAACAAATTCACCAAGATAAAATAAGTTATTAAAATAAGGCAACATGAAAAGTATGTTAAATTAATAAGCGCTTATTATATAACAAATGTATCATATTTATCATATATGTATTTATATATAGTAAAATTAAATGCACAGATATATTTAGCAGAGGGGTTGGAGATTTTAGCACAAATAAAAATATTAAAAAAAATCATATTAAATAAATAAATTCAGATCCTAAAACAAAAATAGTACCTAAAATCTAGCATCCAGTGGTTTGTAATAAAATTAGCTTGGACAAATGAAGAAAATAATAGAAAACTTGTGGTGACAGCAAACAATAAGTATGGATATTGAGAAAGGCAAAAATAGTAAAGAAAAAAAATATACAGAACATAAGCAGTACTGACACAGGATCAAGACGTCTACCAAACTTGTCTTTGTAACATCAGATTTGTATAAGGAAATTATGCATCAGAAAATATATAGAAATCCTATCACAATGGTATTTACAAAAGCCAGAATCTTGAAAAAAAAAAAACAGGTCTAAGAGAACAGATGACTGGTTAAAGAAACCGTGGTACATCTACATAATGGAATAGTATGCAGCTATTAGGAAAAATGAAGTCATAATATTTGCTTATACATAGATGGATATAGAGGCTATTAAGCTGTGTGAAATGAGTCAGTGGTAAAAGAATAGGCATAGAATAATTTCAATCATTGTGGGAATCTAAGAAAAATAAAAATATGGTAATAATATCTAGAGGTTAGGGCCAGGAGGACCAGTAGCTGTTAGGAAGCTTGCCACAAATACTGGAACCATTCAGTTAGAGTAGAGAAGGAGCCAATTTGAAAATGATAGCTGGAACTGATTACTCAGAACAATAACTGAGTGATGAACAGAGATAAAATGATATGCACAGATGCACAGTGCCTCTTCATTAAAAATAGAACAATCCATGGTGTCTAATAGGGGATGAAAAAGAATGTATGAATGAGAGTAAGAGAGAGAGAAAGAGAGAGAAAGGAAGAGAGAGAGAAAGAGTGAGAGAGGAGTTAAATGTCTTCCACCAGAGGCAGGCAGGGGAGGATGGGAGGGAAGCTTGGGGCATTGGTGTTGGGAAATGTTCACAGATGAAAGGTGCTGTACACTATAATACTGAAATCCAATCATGAACAACTTTGTAAATATGGTGTTTAAATAAAAGAAAAAAATAAATAAGAAGATATATAAAAATCTTTTCTACCTTAAAATAGAATAGAGAATTTAAGAGTATGTTACTAATATATATAGTAACTGCTGAATGTGGCTCAAAAGCCACACACACACACACACACACACACATACATGCACACATATGTGTGTATTTATATATACATATATTTATATATGTGTAATATATAAATATAAGTAATAATAAGTAATAAGTAATAAGCTAGGCTTTTATCTTAAAAATGAGAAAGGGGCCAGAGCAGTGGCATGGAGCGGTAAGGTGTCTGCCATGCCAGTGCTAGCCTAGGATGGACCACGGTTCAATCCCCTCTCCAGGCATCCCATATGGTCCCCCAAGCCAGGAGCGACTTCTGAGTACATAGCCAGGTGTAACCCCTGAACGTCACTGGGTGTGGCCCCTCAAAAAAATCGAAAAAAAAAGAGAGAAAAAATATAAAAGAAAATATAAATTAAAAATGAAAATATTAAAGAAATAAAGATTAATTTTAAAATGACTAAAAATGAATTCTTTAAAAAGGCAAAACGAAAATGGGAAAATCCCTTGTAACATATTTTACTGCAAAGAGTTTATACTCCTAATACTGAAAAAATCTGAAATCTCATGAACTAAAATAAATTTTTAAAATTCAAACCACAATAAAAGCAGTTTTCATGAGGTTTTTGTGGGAGAACTTCAAGTTTGAGAGTGTTCATTGGATAGACTGATTGTCATCAAATACTCACATATAGAGATGGAAGAACTGTGAAATAGAATGGACCTCATAAAGGAGAAATTGGCAATTATCTTTGGAAATTTATATGTGTTTACCTCTTACCCTGTAATTTTTTCATAATTTATCACAATATATTCTGACAAGGATGCTAAAATATATACATGCTAAGCTGTTCTCTGCCAGATCATGTAATAAAAAAAACTGGAAATAATCAAGTGATAATAAAAAACTGACTACCACAAGGAAAGTGTAGGCAAAAATTGGGTTAAACTACATTATGGAAGGAAGAGGTGATCCTCTGAATTACATCTCATAGTTGTTACCTTGATTCTGAGAGCTCATTTTACATAATTTAAGAAAAGGAATTTTTTCAAATTAAAAATAAAATTCCTCACTGTATATCAAATTGCTGGTAAAACCATAAGAACAAAAGAAGACTTTAAATTGACTTTAAAACACGGTATTTTTACACTATTTTCATCTTGGGATCTAGCCTACAAACAAAAGAAGATCACAGAGAATTCTTAAACAACTCTCAGTCATTCAACTGCTAGCAATAATGTTGATATTATGCATATTGTAGCTTAAACCAATGACTGCATTAATCTGACTAGGAATTGAGATTTTTCAGTGTAAGGGAAAGGAGACACAAGTGTAAAGCAAAGAACCTCATTAGAAGGCTTGCAATTTAGAATTGGAAATGAAACTATTAGTTTTAAGCCTTGGATTTATTTTCTTTCTCTAAGCAAATATATGTTTCCTAAATTTTACTCCTGAAAAGACTCAGAAGATTTCTGGCAAAGCTGGGGGAATGAATATTTGAGCCCAGATTGTGGTCTCTAAATAACATCGCCCAATAAACAGACTCCCTGGAAAATGGCTGGTCCCAGATCTGAAGGAGCAAATATACCAAGTAAGCTTGGAATATCTTATACAAATTCAAGAGAGTCATAAGAAACTAATAAAGTCTTACCAAAAGAATACAGTATAAGATTGAAGGACTCCCTTGAGCCAAAAATGATCAAGTTGTATATGAAGTAAATTATGTCTACAAAGGATTCAACGCATGTTGTACATATATCTATCAATTTATTTTATTACTTCAATACTATTTTACTTTATTACTTTATTATTTACTTATTTTTATTTTTTTATTTATTTATTTTATTATTTTATTAAGGTCTACTTCTGGCTATACTGAAGTCCAGAGGCATACAGAATACCCAGAAGTACCGAGGGATAGGATGGGTGTAGTTGGTATGTAGCACATGATTCAAACTCAAGACCTTGTGCATGCCAGGCATACTCTGCTCGTGTTAGAATATGTCTCACTTGGTAAATATACTCAGCACTATAATTACTTTGAAGGACGTTACTATTTATCATGCAATGTTACTTGAGCACCAACTCATTACTTTTAAAGTTCAAAAGCAGAAATATTCAGACATTTACCTTTCGTTTGATACACAATATATTTTGTTGGTAAATGAATGACCAATAATTCAGAAAAAATATGTAATCCTCATTTTTCCAATCATTAATTATTCTTACAGCTATAATGAATTGATAGGTGGGTACATCAGTGGATCTAAAAGTTGCATCTGGGGGCGAGAGAGATAGCATGGAGGTAGGGCATTTGCCTTGGTTTGAATCCCTGCATATTATATAGTCCCCTGAGCCTCCCAGGAGCAATTTCTGATCATAGAGCCAGGAGTAACCCCTGAGCACTGCCTGGTGTGACCCCAAAACAAAAATAAATAAATAAATAAAAATAAAAGTTGCCTCTGGGGATCTAAACAAATGGCTGGGATCATTCATTTGGTAGGATCAGATCGACCCATTTGAATACAAAACTCAGTCTGACTATTACAGGCACAGTGTGAATTACAAGTATAATAAGAGCATGGTGGGCCCGGAGAGATAGCACAGTGGTGTTTGCCTTGCATGCAGCCGATCCAGGACCAAAGGTGGTTGGTTCGAATCCCAGTGTCCCATATGGTCCCCCGTGCCTGCCAGGAGCTATTTCTGAGCAGACAGCCAGGAGTAACCCCTGAGCACCGCTGGGTGTGACCCAAAAACCAAGAGCATGGTATTACCTAAAGAGTTTTCTTACAAAAAATTTTAAAAACCCTATCAGATCTAATTCTGTGTCCAGATCTAACTATTTTAAACTAGATATATATGGTTATATATATACACATAAATTTTAAGCCATATATATTTATAGTTGGTTTTTGGGCCACACCTAACTTAAATCTAGGGAAATAAAGAAATATATGTTACAAAAAGGATATTTTACAAAAGTCTATTTATAAAGTTAAATGGTATTTTTTTGGCCAGAATGATAGCATGGTTGTAGGTAGGGCATTTGCCTTGCATGCTGCTGACCCAGGATGGACCTGGGTTCAATCCCATCGGGTCCCCCATGCCAGGACCGATTTCAGAGAGCATAGCCAGGAGTAAACCTGAGCACCGAGTGTGCCCCCCCCCCAAAAAAAGGTATTTTATTAAATATGGATTAAAATGAATGGCAGGATACACTAAGAAGTTAATTTGCCTTTTTCTTTGAAAAGGTTCAGCTCTGTGGACAAATTGATTCCTGTTTTCTTTCTCCCCATAAATGACAATAACTGACTTCCTGTATCGAATTTGGGACATTGGTGTTGGGCATGTTGCACTGGTGAAGGGGGTGTGTTCTTTACATGACCGAAACCCAACTCTAATCATATTTGTAATCAAGGTGTTTAAATAAAATATTAAAAAATTAGATAAATTCTCTGACCAAAACTATTACCTGCTTTTTTCAATATGTTGGAACATAGGTCCAAAATACCTATTCCCAGAATTGCCATGAGGTCTGTGGATCCTGTTTGGATTTTCCTAGATCCCTTAATATCTTCTTATTTCTCATCACTTTTGCATGTCACTCACTTTCCATCAGCTTTACAATAAACTTTCGAGTAACCATCTTTCTCTCAGTCCATTAGGATAATAATGACACCACCTCAGAGTTGGTCCTAAATGTGTAACACTTCAAACAATCTCTGAGTTTGGTAGAGGGAGGTACAAATGAAATTTTTGGCATTAATTTGTACTTGTGGTTTTTTTCATGGTTATTACTTATTCATTTCTTGTTTATGCCAAAAAAGAAAGAAGTTCATAAAAATACTGCTCAAAGGAGGGGATATGGGATGCATGCTGGGAACAGGGGTTGGAGGAAGGATAACACTGGTGGCGGGAAATGCCCTTGATACAATATCACTATGTACCTAAAATATTACTGTGAAAAATTTGTAATCCACTTTGGTCAAAAATTATTTAATTAATAAAAATAATTACCAGTGTTATGTATAAAAAATTACTGGTCTATCACATTCTATTGATATCCTAAAAGATCTCAACCTAGCTGTGTGTCAGAATTATTTAGAGTCTAATCAAATTACAGACTCTAAATCACCTCCTCAGGACTAGGAGTCAGAGGCCCAAGAACATAAATATTTATACAAATTCTCCACTTCCCCAGATTTTGTTTGTTTATTTGTTTTGAGACCATACTCAACAGTTTTCAGACCTGGTGGTACTTGGGAACCTTTGGCTGTTGATGAAATTTACCGCCAAGTATTGCAAATGTACAATGCAATACTTGCATTGTACAATACAATGCAAATGTACAATTGCAAGTGTACAATGAAGAGAATGTATTAAAAGTAAAAATATATTAAAAGTGAAAATATATTAAAAGTGAAGTTCTTTGCTCACACTGACAATGAAAAAAAAAGATGTCTCTTTATCTAAGATGGAAGATTCTCAAAGTATATGGCTATCTGGATAATTACATAATTAATAGTTCAAGATAGTGGTATTTAACTTCAATTCTCAGACAAGTACCACTCTGCAGAATAATTTGGTGGTTCCTAGAAAATTCCATTACCATTTAATATCTGAATTGTTGGATCATGTATTGGACTGGAGTTGGACATATTGCCTTTCATAAATAGCACTGTACAGGCAGCTACTGTTTTTCTGATATTCACTGGTCAGCAAATATAAAGAAGTTGGAAACTACAGTCTGGAAACAGTGTAATGCAACTACTATAGATAGAGGCCTGAGACAAAGTATATTCCATCTTAACCCTGTTCAACCTCACTTTTAGAAACAAATTCAGGAAAATGATAAGATTAATGTTGTAGTCCTATTAACATAAATAAATTGGCTTAATCTTAAGAAGTAATTAGAGAAAATAAAGTTAAGTGGTGCAGAGACTGGCACACATCACACAGAACAAGAACAACCAGTGCTGGCATGGATGCAAAGAAAAAGGGACTCTCATTCACCGTTGGTGGGAATATTGACTGTTTCTGACTTTTGGGATAACAATATGGATATTCTTTTTTTTAATAATTATCTTTATTTAAACACCATGATTACAAACATGATTATAGTTGTATGATTACAGTCATGTAAAGAACACCCCCCTTCACCAGTGCAACATTCCCACCACCAATTTCCCAGATCTCCCTCCTCCCCACCCCCCACACCTGTACTCAAGACAGGCTTTCTACTTCCCTCATTCATTCATATTGTTATGATAGTTTTCAGTGTAGTCATCTCTCCAACTGCACTCATCACTCTATGTGATGAGCTTCATGTCATGATATTCTTAAAAAAAAAAAAAACCCTAATAGCCAGAAATTAGAAATAATTCAGTTGTCAGAGAATGGAGTGGATGAACTAACTGTGGTATATCTAAACAGTATAATAATACTCAGCTGTTAGAAAAAATTAAGTCATGACATTCAATTATATATGGGTAGATAGAAAATATTATGCTGAGTGAAATAACTCAAAGACAGAGGAATAGACAGAATGATTTCAATCATTTGTGGGATTTATATATATATATATATATATATTTAGATATGAAGATATATACATATAGTATGGTATTAATATTCAGAGACAATAGAGATGAGGGCCAATAGTACCAGTTCATGCTACAAATCTTCTCACAAATAGTAAGAGAGTATAGTTAGGGCAGAGAAGGGACAATGAAAATAATGATAGTTGTAAATCATTACTATAGACAAGAATTGGGTGCAGAAAGGAGAAAAAGTGATAGGCATGATACTCCTTAGTAACAATATTGCCCAACAGTATCTAGAAATGGGGACTGAGAGAGAGAAGGAGGGAGAAAGAGAAAAAGAGAAGGAGGGAGAGAGAGAAGGAGGGAGGGAGAGAGGGGGGGAGAGAGAGAAAATGTACCTGGCCTGTTGTACAATTCATGATGAAAGCTCAATTGTGAGTAACTCTATATCTGTGAAAAACAAACCAATTGCCTTATAACAACCTTGTATCAATGGTGTTTAAATAAAATAATAAAATTAAATAAAATAAACGAAGGTTAGTAGTGAATTCAATGTAATAAGCATTCAAGATCATTCTTTTAAGTCATCTCCATTGAGCAGGCCAAATTAGTTCAACCTTCTCCCTAATTCATAAATTATTAAGCTGGTTCTCTGAACTGACTGCTTCATATAATATATGGAGACATTATTCTACAGAATATTTGATATTTAATCAGATAACTCTTATTTGTCTACCCTGCATAGTTGACCAACATGGAAAACAGTTTTGCACTTGATTTCTTTTACCTATTCTCTTAAACATCAATTCAGTTTTCAAGGCTAGAAAGGCTTTTGAAAGTGTGTTCTTTCTAATAGATAAAAGACATATAAATAGGTAAACAAACCAGCCAGGAATGGTTGGAAACAACTGCATTATGTTAATTCATTTGAGAGACTTTAGACAGGAGTAAGCATTTTGGAACACAGTCCTACAGAAAATAATAAGCCCTTTTAGAACCCCTAAAACTCTGTATTTATCCTGCTTTAACCAAAGTTCATTAATCTCAACACTTTTTCTTTCAATTTTCCTTATTAGTTATACCTATACCTTTGTTCACACATTCAAAAATTGTTTCTGAAGCCCATTTTTTATTTGACTCACAAGTCAGTGTAATGCCACTTTAATGTTATTTATTAAATTGAATGAATTAATTTCAGACCTTGATAATGCCAATACCTTTTGTTAAAACCTGCTCTAAAGATATGGTAAGGAGCTTTATAAATAATCACTAACAAAATTTTTAAATATATTAATTCTATCACTGATGCAATTTTTTTCTACATGATAAACTTAATAACAGGCTTTCTGTCACCTGAAAACAAAATGTTAAAAGCTTATAACACAGGGCCAGAGTGGTAGCACAAGTGGTAGGGCATTTGTCTTGCATGTGCTAACCTAGGACAGACCACGGTTCGATCCCTTGGAGGTCCCCAAGCCAGGAGTGATTTCTGAGGGCATAGTCAGGAGTAACCCCTTAGGGCCACCAGGTGTGGCCCATAAAACAAACAAAAAAAAAAAACCAAAGCTTATAATACTGAAATCACTATAATTTCTATTCTCAGTGGACACCAATCTCCCTCAAAAAGGTGTTTTGGAAAATAATGTGCATCTATTACCTTTATAAAAACTACACTTTATCCTCCCCAAAGTAAAATAAATGAAAAGAAAAATAAAATATTTTATCTATTCTAAGTAATTATTTGAAGACTTATCTTCACAAGATGTATCTTCACAATGATTTCACTCTTGCAGATTTATACTAAAAGGAATCATACATAGATACACAAAGTTTAAGGAACAAAGACATACATTTATAATGGTTTGATTATAGAAAAAATATTTTAAAGAGACTACATAGAATTAATTTAAATAAATTGTAAATCTGCATATGCATGATGGTGGTGGTGGTGGTGGTGTGTGTGTTGCTGAAGATCATGTAAGGCTATTCTCTGAAATTAATATAATCCAACCACTTTTGGAATTATTTTTTGAATTGTATTGTAGATATTTTATTAGCAAAGAATTCCATTTGTTTGCTAATTACATTTCCAGTAAAATAAGACAATAAAAGCCTACTTTTATTTGCAGTAATTATAAATGGCAAAATGTTTGTATTGATAATGTTGATACAAGTATTCTTAATGTGCATTTTTATAAATTGGGTGAAATCCAAACTGTTGTAATCTCTAAAATACAATTTTGCAAGAACTATGAAAATTACCATCAGCAAAGGTTGTGGCCCATCAATTCTTCATAAGTTATATATTAAAAAATTCCTTTCCACTGTTTCAAACACTCAACATTAAAAAAAAATCAAATCCAATTTGAGTTAAATCTGAATATCACTACAAATGGAATCAGGTAATTATGTAGAAAAAACAGTCCTAAATTATAATGTAAACATGGTTTTAGATATGAGAAGTAGGAAAAAATGTGAAGTAAAATATGTATAGCATGCTATTTTTTCTGTAAAAAAAATGAGCAATGAAACATTTGCTATACCTAAGTCTTGTAGCTTGATTAAGATAAAAAAAAAAGGGCATTAGTGAAGATAAATAAAAGTAGTCAGATCCAATGGGGACCGGAGAGATAGCATGGAGGTAAGGCATTTACCTTTCATGCAGAAAGTCATTGGTTCGAATCCAGGCATCCCATATGGTCCCCCAAGTCTGCCAGGAGCGATTTCTGAGCATAGAGCCAGGAGTAACCCCTGAGCGCTGCTGGGTGTGACCCAAAAACAAAAACAAAAACAAAAAGAAAAGAAAAGACATCCATGGAGAAATTACACTGATACTTAGAAATAATGTTTGTTCTTCTAGTGTGGTTATGTGATGTTAGGATGAAAGGAAAACCATTTTACTGTCTATTCTTATAGGTTATTTCATACATTTACAATGAAAATAATGCTTTTCATTAAAATGTATTTAATTATTTTAGCTGTTTAAAATAACTAAGTTATTATAGCTGATAGGCGTCTAGAGAAAGAGCAATGATGTAGACAAATATTTCTGAAAGATGGTAGTCAATGGGACATATGAGTCCAGATACAGTATTTCCTCTCTTGGGATCTCAAATAAGACTCCTGCCTTCACTGGACCATATTCTTTTCCCCGAAGTAAAATTATGAAATACTCCTTAGCTCTTGGGAATCTAAGCTTCTAGCTGTTTTCAAAACAAGCACTTGTTTTTTAATATCGCACAAAATAATAGGTGTCTCAGCTACTAGAATTACACCCGCCCTTCCCCCTGTTGTTCATACTTGATATTCTCTTGGGAAACTTTGCCTTCATCAACAATTTTCTGACCACTATTTTATACACAAGACCATATGTTAAGTAAGTGCTGGGAGTATAGGAATTAAGCTGATATGTTCCTATCTACAATGAAGTCAACATAAGACCTCCCAGTTCCTATGTACTAAGTGGCAGCACAGGAGGAAGCTTTACTATAATTGTACCTTGTACTATTCACAACAACCCAACTCTCTATAGGCACGTTAGCATTTTTATTTTAAAGAGGAGCAGGTGGTAACTAAGAAGGATAATTCACTTGGCAAAGGCTATGAATTAGGAAGTGATAGAATTGAGAACTCAAACCTAGGTTTACATCCACCAAAGCCTAAACTATTTTTTTTATCACTGTTGAACCTAGTTGGCTTGGTGTAAGAGAGCATTTAAACAATTTTGAGTCAAGCATAAATACACACTTTGCAAGAAAATTTGCACACAATTTTTGCAAGACATTTGCAAGAAAATTTCATAGTACATCTGATAGAGATGTATACCCAACTGGCATTCAAGAAGTGTCTGTCTCTTATCACATAGGATGTTTGTAGATTTATTTTCATCAGTCACGTGAATGGTGGAATTGTTTCAAAAGCAAATTCTGATGGTGAGAAGAACTCAGTCTTACATTTGGCGACAGAGGTGACTTGATACCATGACAGAGAGGCATTCAACTGGATGCCACAGGAATTCTCTGTCAGGCTTCAGTCAGGCAGACTTCGACCCAGTTCAAGACTAGCACTTAATACCTTTGTAACACTGGTGAAGAGAAACAACTCCTCTAAGACTCGGGTTATTGCCAGGTGAACTATAGATTAAATTAAAAAATGGAAACAAAAATAAATGTGAAAATGAACAAGAAGTCATGAGCAAAACGTAGGCACTTAATAAACAGTAATGATATGTGAATTTTCCTATGAATCTGAATCTACCTAAGTAATCCCAGATTGATCAGGCAATTTACCTTAATAGAAACTGAATCATTTATTAAATATACAGTTTGTTTTCTAAAAGTCAGGAGAGCAGTGTTTTGTTTGAGAGTCATCTGATATAATGATTCTAGCTTGAGAATTTCTCCCACATCCTTCTGACTTTGATGATTACACCTCTAATTATAAGAATCATGGGCAAATCTAATACACATCTTGTCCCTTCCCCTTCTAATACACATCTTGTCTCATTTTCAAATGCACAAAGAAGTTTGGTCATTAGTTGGGGGAATATATGCTTGTTTCGAACCTTGGGCTGTATCTTTTAGGCAATAAGACAGAGATTTTAGTCTGTCTCCACTGGGTTGTCAAGGAGTATTGTCAAAGATCATGAAAGATTCTACAAAAGATGGGAGCGGAGGTTTTCTGAATAAGAAGATACGTTACAATTCTCAAAGCAAAGTTGATGAGCATAAAACATGATTTCCTTCGTGAATATATAAAATGTCCTTTAAAAAAGTGGATTGTGTCTAGAAATCTCATGTCTATGTTCAATATGCTGCATTTCTACTTTGATCCCTTGAGCCTTTAATACATCAGCTTGGATTTTTTTTATATACCCATAGGAATATATAAACTCTTTCCAAGCTAAACAAATAGAGGTCAAGCTGGAGAGTTAATAAACACACAACTTTAGGGTTTTGGCAACTGGCTAAGCCACTTCAGGTGCAATACTAGGCAGCCCGAGGGAGGAACACAGACTGCTCTTTGAGGTAGGGTTCTTGGGCATCCCAGCACAACTAACCATGGGGATGGAGACAATGTACCGCAGAAATGCAGCTTGCAAACGTCAATAGTGTGGCTACAGCCCTACACTCCTTCATTCCACATGCAAATAAACATTCTAAAAATATGCCTTGGCTCTGCTGGTCTCCTACCCTGCGGCATGGAAGAGGAAAGCATCACTGTGTAGTGAGCCCAGCCAAACTTCCATGTGCTCCCACCCTGCTTTCCCACACATTAAGAAACATACAAATGGGAAATTGTTTGTGAGACTAATTCGTGTCAGGTAGAGACCTGCCTAGTTATTATAGACATGCGCCCCTCTCATTTTGCATCATGGACTCACAAGGGAAAACAGTAATTTACAACATTTCCTGCACTAAAAGCTCTCCAAACATTGCTTATCAAAGGGTAGGTAAAGATAGTAACACCTACACAACAACAACGGCCATTCTATCTGGAACTTCAAGGTTGTAATCATCCAACATCTGGAAATGGGGCACCTTTTTTTTTTTCCCTTTTGGGTATCTGAGAAAGAATCAATGGAGTTGTGTCTCTGGTGAAATGCTCATTGAATTAAAATTCAAAATTGGTAAAAAGTCAAAATAAAAATTCAACAGGAGTTTTTAATCACAACTATTCTAATGCCTTTAGATACCATCTCGTTTTCTGGCACTATTTCAACAATTTAAAATAAAGTTCCCAGCCTAAACACTTACCGCCCTCTCCTCTTTTTTACATTTTAATCCAAGATGGTTTTAGAAAAGTTCAAGATGGTAAGCACTAAGTTGGTTACTTATTGCTAAAAGAGAGCAGTTAGTTATCCGAACCTAACCTAGAGGCATAAAACAAAAAGAATATAGCAAAAATGAGTGGTTTGGTCTTATTAGTGTTAGAAAAAGAGTTGAAGAAATTTTAGATTTAAAAGTGTCACATTATCAATATTGTTATGGAAATCAATCAATTGGCGATCCAGAAGGTATTTCTAACATCTTTGCAGATGCAAATTAGGTAGCAAAAACATACATGGAGAAGAAGGCTATTTCCTCCCCCCTGTTGATGAATGTGTATAAAAAATTCCAAAAGAAAAGAAAATATTCTGATTAGATGATCTACTGCTCTGCACATTGAAAGTCAGCTTAGCAAGATATAACTAACAAATAATACCAAGAGGAAAAGAAAACTAAAGAAAAATGCACATTCTTCAACCTCTAAAAGAAAGAAACTAATGTCCATCACATTGTAGAGTAAAATTTAATTTATAGAAGAGAATTTTGTTTTTGGTTTTTGGGTCACGCCCGGCAGTGCTCAGGGGTTACTCCTGGTTCTATGCTCAGAAATCTCTCCTGGTAGGCTCAGGGGACCATATGGGATGCAGGGATTTGAACCATTGTCCTTTTGCATGCAAGGCAAATGCCCTACCTCCATGCTATCTCTCCAGCCCCTTAAAAGAGCATTTTAACTACTTTGAAAGTATCAACTATTATTTCACACTAAATCAATTTTAAAATTTTGTAAATGTTAACTAGATTGAATATATTTATTTGACAGACACACAGAGCAGATTTAAAATTATTCCAACAAAATAACATGTGCTTTCAAATTAAATAACTAAAAACATTTTACACCTACAAAATGTATTATTTATGGCAGTAATGTATTCCCATTGGCAAAACATGTGTCCAATTTCTCCAACTAAGTATCTGATTACTATTTAATATATGAAGCCTCTAATTCAGAATTAATATTTTATGTGCCAAAAGTTCAAGATGCTCCAGGATATAACAGAAACCAAAGATTTAGTAGAAATATTCTCATTAAGATTAGAATTTCAGCAACTCCTTTTCTGAATTGAAATGTTGTACCTTCCCCATAAAGGAACCCCAAGGAAGTAACTCATAGGGTTCTAGGTTTTACTCAATTCATTTTGACACAGGTGATTTTGTGGTCAATGCACCAGAGAAACCCAGTATTATGCATAAGAGTTAGACTAGTTTTTCTTTCCAATCCAGATATGATTCTAAGATACAGGTTTTGTGCTATATTTGAGACTGAGTTGACTGGAACCCAAAAGCATTAAATAATGGGTTAAAAGCTTTTACCATTAAGTATGATTGTCCAGTCTATAAACTATGTAAAAAAATTCTCTCACATTGAACTCATGCTAGACACCATATCCTTATTTGGCCCTGGATTCATTTGCAGTTCATATACAGAAGGTCTACTTGAGAAGAATACCTTTCAGGTCCACAAGGAGAATAGTCTAAAGTTGTGTGGTAAATTGACCACCCAGCTTGAGACCTCAATAGGAACTTGAAGTCGAAAAATGGAATCCCTCAACTATGGCTCTCTGAACTATAGCCCGTGAAGCATGTCAACATAGCTTTGAGACCAATTACTTTCTTTTCAGTTTAGTGGATAAATAAAAGGCGCATAGGGAGAAGTGATGAAAGAAGAAAAGGGTAGCCATAGCGTTGGAAACTTCTAGAAAGATGAGCAAAGGCTTGAATTTGGATCTCACAGTAAAACTAATGGCAATAAAAATGTTATGAAAAGCGATGAGTGATACCACCCAAAAGACACAAAGCAACAAAGCATACTAATTTGTCTTAAATATTAATATCTTACCAGCAATAAAAACGTGACAACATTGTATAAACTAATATTGTCAATGTTATATGTTTCACTTATTTTTGTCTAATATTTTTTGAGACTTAGACATTCATTTTCATTTTAAGGAAGTCTTTGTGGATTCTTTCTTAGCAAAGGTCATGGGGGGCATCAAGAAGGAAAGAAATGTTCTAGAAAATAGTAAAATATTATTATTATTATTAGATATTCATTTTTGTTAAACTTGTTGACAGTAAAAAATGCCCAGAAAATATGGGCTCAGTTGTTTTCGATTGCTCTTCGAGTAACAGATTAATTTAATAATCAGTGGGATATTGAATGACGAAAATTAATGGTTAAGGCAGCCAAACCACCAACCCTAATGACATTCTTATGTAAATTCTTATTTTCTTTTAGGCTCCTGCATTCTTAATAAACCCTATATTTTTGAAAATCCTTTTTTAAACATTGCATACTGTCCCTTGGCTACATTCTATCAGTCTATGCTCTAGGCAGATAAATGTTCGTTTTTGGAGTGGCCGAATGTAAAGGTTTCTATTTAGAGCAACTGAGTCACCTCTTGATGTATTTTCCATATAAAACCATTGGGTGGTTCTTGAAATGGTACTTAGAAATGGAATAGGGAGCAATCAGTCTTCAAAAGTTTTTCTTTGGAGACAGAATGATATTTACTACATGGCTAGAACCACTGGATATGGTTCCCTTTATTCTGGTGGAATGGGTAGACAAAAGCATCATTTGATTTTTTTTGAAGAGATGAAAAGATCATCTTTGACACTACAGTAGCAGGAAGCATGTTCCCTTGGGAACCAGGAACAGTTGCACCATGGTTTGCTGTTGGTTGTGGAGAAAAGTAATCAGTACTTTAAGAATGGTTTGTAACGAACACACTTGTGTATGTTCCATTGTAGGAGGGGAGATATTTTTCTTTGAAAAAGATCTTAGTGCATAATTTCTGAAATACTATAATTTTAACCAAACTCAGTTTCCAACTCACTCCTGGCCAAATACTGCAGAATTGTGTTATTTTTGAATGTTGCTGCCCCTGACCTGAAGTTACCTACAAAATTGGTCAAAAATTGGTAATTGTCTTTAAGAAACTAGTCCTAGAAATGTCATTCTGTCTGAGCAAATGTTGACAAATTTCTCCATGAATTATATATAAAGCAGATGTGTAAATTCCACTTACTAGTTGCCACCAAAAGTGTTGGCCATTATACTAAAAAATCTACTGGCTATAAGAAGGAAAAGATGACAAAAGTCAAAAACATTATTTCCTCCCTAACAAAATGCATTCCAAAAATCAAAAGATTGCCTTCATAAATGTTTTCATCAATACTCACATATGTCTTCTAGTACATTTTTATTACAGAAAACACATCAAGGATAGGGAGATAGAAAGAAGTAGGTAAAGAACAAAAATTTAAAAGCTCCCTGTCCTTCAAAAAATTTCCAACAGGATTATTTTTATAAACAAATTTTATTGAGGTGTGATCATTAAATTCATTTTATTTAGGATTATCCAAAGGGTTTTGGAATAGAAAGAAATGAGGGACAAGTGGACATTTTTTATCATTCATCTACTTACATTAAAAAATTTATTGAGGAGGAGTGGAGGGAAGAAGGAAGAGATAAAAGAAGCCTCTGGATCTATTTTTTTTTCTAATAATACCAGAGTGTGTGTTTATATTATGAGTAGCTTCAGGGGGTGGGACAAATGACCTGCCCAAAGCAGAAGTTTCTATTTCAAGATTAACCACTGTTATTGTCACTGCCAAAATGTCTCCTGTCATCTAAAATTTGATTTTCCATTCAACCTTCCTGTTGTTCTATACTCAAGTTTTACACTTCAGTGTCTGACATCATTTGCTTTTAACATTTGAAGTCCTTCAAGGACAACCGAGGTCCTTAAATAATGCTTTAGTATTTGAGATAACAATTTTTATTTATACCGCCAGAGCGGTAGCACAGCGGTAAGGTGTTTGCCTTGCACGTGGCTGACCTAGGACACACTTTGGATTGATCCCAGGAGTCCCATATGGTCCTCCAAAGCCAGTGGCAATTTCTGAGCACATAACCAGGAGTAACCCCTGAGTGTCACTGGGTATGCCTCCCCCCAAAAGAAAACAAAAACAAAAAAAATTATTTCCATCTAGGAATTTGGAGTTTGCATGTTTTCCCATATCTGGGTTCCCTCCTGGCAATCCAGTTACTTCCCACATCCTATAGTTATGTATATGTCCTTCAATGGCATAAAATCACATCTGTGAGGATATACCACATGGGTGTGTGTGTGCTCCTTTTTGTAGAAGTGTAACTTCTCCAGGTTTGACGAATTTTTGTGGCCAGACCTTTTTAAGAATATCCATAACCCAAAATGGGCATATGTTTTATTAAAAAGTAAAATAAACAGTAAATTAATAAGTTATATTCTCTAATATCAGAATTTCTTGGGGTGATATTTTGTGGCCAGAAATAGGCTATTGACACCTGACTCATGTTTTTTGTTTTTTGTTTTTTTTGTTTTTGGGCCACACCCAGTGATGCTCAGGGGTTACTCCTGGCTATGCGCTCAGAAGTTGCTCCTGGCTTGGGGGACCATATGGGACGCTGGGGATCGAACTGTGGTCCGTCCTAGGCTAGCGCTGGCAAGGCAGACACCTTACCTCTAGCACCACCGTGCCAGCCCCACTGGCAACACCTGACCCATGTTTATCTTAGAGTTCACAGACAACTATCTTAGCTCTCTATATTAGCTGGCCCAGGTTTATCTTGAATTGTTATATATCATTCTGCCTCAAGATGGTTTCCTTGAACTTTGACATTATATAAGCTCCTATTTTATCTCTCCTAACCCCCAAGTTTATGTTATAGTTTCCCTAAATGTCCAATACCTGACTGAACAAACCACAATTTTCTCTGTCTTCACACACTCTATACATGCCTGAATAACTCATAGTAGAGAACTCTTCTAGATTTCTGGGGGAATATCATAAATGGAACTTCTTCCAGGAAGCTATCTTGACAACCCTAGGACTCCCTTCTATGCATCCTGTGTAGTATTTATTCTATGATTCAGACCCTGAATATGCAGTGTGACATTGACTATTTAATTGTCTGTGTACTTTATGAAAAAAATAATATTTCCTTATTCAAATCTATCTCCCAGTGCCTAGCATAGAAAATATATTCAAGAAATGTTCACCGAGGTCCCAATCAGTCTTAATTTTTTGTCATAAGGACATATTTTTCTGCCTAAGTAAATTTTTTAGAAGCCTTCTTCAAGGCAATTCATGCATCAAACCTCTTACCTCAGGAGTCAATTAATATCTCACACTTTAGGCACCAGAAATGGGCAAGATCAATATTATGAAGTTAGATACAAACACAGAGATACCTTATGGAAAGTGGGACTATGATTCTGAAAAGTGGGGCAAGCAGCAAATAGGACCTTCAGAAAGAAGGGGGGGTTCTCTTTTGCAATATTCTTTCACTTCTTAAAGTGTGTTTTTGTGTAACATAATCAAGTTGCAGTGAATGGAGAGATAATTCAATATATAAGTCATGCTTTACACAAGGCAAGCCTGGGTTTGATCCTTGGGATCCCATATGTTCCCTCGATCCACACCATGAAAGATCCCTTAACAAAGGAGCAAGCCCTGAGCACTTTGAGCTATGTATGGCTCAAAAACCAAAAAAAAAAAAAAATGGTAATTAAGATGCAATATTATTATTTTTTTTGTTTTTGTTTTTGGGCAACACCCGGCGGTGCTCAAGAGTTACTCTTGGCTGTCTGCTCAGAAATAGCTCCTGGCAGGCTCGGGGAACCATATGGGACACCGGGATTTGAACCAACCACCTTTGGCCCTGGATCGGCTGCTTGCAAGAAAAATGCCGCTGTGCTATCTCTCCTGG
This sequence comes from Suncus etruscus, assembly GCF_024139225.1. Classification (NCBI taxonomy): domain Eukaryota; kingdom Metazoa; phylum Chordata; class Mammalia; order Eulipotyphla; family Soricidae; genus Suncus; species Suncus etruscus. The sequence continues at coordinate 127,847,753 of NC_064854.1, read as the reverse complement.
CCCAAGATGTAATATTATTGTTTAAGATTTTTGTATATGTGCATCTACATTAGGAAATGAGAGGTTACAAAAATTTTAAAAGAAAAATCACAAGTCTATTTTTCTATGTAGAAATATGTACATGACAAATATTCCAAGGAGTCCATATATAGGATACATGAGAGAAGTAACAAGGGTACGTTATTTAGTGCTCTCTTTGGCAGCACATTTATCAAACACACATTATTTAAAGAGAAAAACAAGCTCTGCTCAGTTTCCACAGAAGTAGTTATTAATAGTAATATCAGTTTATAATCATAACACACAAACAAATAATACCTCATGCATAAAAACACACAATAAAGAAGAGGAGGGTCCAGAGCTAGTACAGCAGGAAGGATATTTAGCTTATATCCTGTTGACTAAGGTTCTAACCCTAGCATCTCATATTTTTCCCTGAGTCTCCTAGAAATGATTTCTGAGAGTAGAGCCAGGAGCAACCTTTGAGCACTGTAAGGTGTGGTCAAAAAATAAAATAACATAAAATAAAATAAAATAAATTAAATAAATTTAAAAAATTAAAAAAAAATTAAAAAATAAAAAATAAATTAAAAAATAAAAAATAAATTAAAAAAAATAAAAAAATAAAATAAAAGAAGAGGAAGAACATGTTTATACATTAACAAAACACATGTTAATACAAACCACAATATCATTTAATTTTACATCAATAATTTTTAAAATTAAAAATGTCATATATCTAAAATTTTTAAAATGCTATTTTTAAACTTACAGATCAACTGTGGTGAGAATTAGAAAATGGTAAAAAAAAAACAACTGAGCAACATGAAAAGCCTATGTATAACATTTATGGAGGTAAGCTGGGAAGCATAGAAAACGGTCAATTATCAAACACAAATGTGAAAATACTCAACCTCCAAAAGATGGGATAAAAATAATAGTCCAATATGCAAAATAAATGAAATGGGTCAAAGAAACAACAGAGAATCAAGTAAACTAAATGATGTTTCTATAAATTTAAAAAAAATGCAAACCTGCCTCTGTCAATATAGAGGGATAAGGAGAGAGAGATGGGAAAAGGGGGGGAAAGAGCCAGTTAGTGAGCATGGCAGAGAGAGACAGACAGACAGAGAAAGAGAGAGACAGAGACAAAGACACAGGACAGAGACACAGAGACAGAGACAAAGAGACAGAGACAGAAAGACAAACACAGAGAGAGAAGGAGGAAGGGAGACAAAAACAGAGAGGTAGACAGAGACAGAAACAGGGTAGATATTTAAAAGAGGCAAAAATCACAAATTTGGTAGTATTTTGAGGGGTGATTGGGTCACACCAAGCAGAGATTACTCTTGGTTCTGCACTTTAAATCACTCTGTGGCAGGCAAGAGGGACTATATGGAATGCCGGGATTCGAAGCACCATCTGTCCTGAATCAGCAGCCTACAGCGCAAATGCCCTGCCGCTGTGCTATCTCTCCAGCCCCATAAATGGAATAGTATTTTAACAGAGTACTGTTAAATAGAAAAATATTAACACATGCATGCATTTTGAAGGTAAGATGGGATTGCTGAAATCATTTTTAAAGAGAAACAGAAATTCCAAATGAAAATTTATCCACTGAAGAATTTAATTTAGTCATAAAAATGTACTTGCATAAAACCAAAAAAATCGTAAGTTACTGGTAATTTGGTTGATAGGTTTTTACCAAACCTCCGAGAAAAAGATGATTCAATATTATACAAAATGTTAAAGATATTAGCAAAAGAGGGAAACTCCAAGTAATGTTGTGTCAAAGAATCTTAAGAGCAATGCCAAATTACATCACAAGAAAGACAGAGTGTAGTCCATTCTCTTTTATGAATACTAAATGCAAAAGTGAACAGTAGATATTAGCAGATGTATTTGGTGATCTGTTTTGCAGTTTTGTGGTCATTTTAGTGAAAAATATACCATGGAGAAACCAGTATATTTCCATTCAAATTAAATATCCCTCTGCTAATAAAATATAAAATGTACATTATATATAATATAAATAGTTCTAGCATAACAATATAATACATTGCATAAGCAAACTAAGATGTCTTAGCAATACATGTTTCAATAATTTTGATAAAATTCAAATTTTAGACATAGTTTAAACAAAAACAAAAATGGCAGCAAATACTTGTACAGAAGAAATATGGTAGTCTGATAAAAATGAGCTAGCTACTAAAAAAGTGCATTGCCCTTGAATTTTAAAAATAGTTACAATGATAAATTCAATAGTAGTCAGATTGTACTATTGTAAATAGCCCTATGTCAGGCATTATACTTCACATGAATTAATCGAAGATATTCCCCTAAATCAGAAATCAGACATAGTTGTCTACTCTAATGTTTCTATTTAACAATGACTCAGAAATACGGTGTATTGTCTTAAATAATAACTCTGAGGGTTAAAAAAAATTCACAAATGATATTAATATGTTTGAAAATGTATAATAAAATTCACATACACATAAGAACTAAATTTAAAAGCATTTAGTATTAAATATAAAAGATTCAATATGCAGAAATCAAGGATATTCTTATATACTAGTACTTACCAATTAGATAATATAGTATCATGTCTCTATATTATTTTTGATAGCAAGAAACATTATAAATTGTTAAAAATCTAACATAAAAGTTTAAAATTGTCTTAAAGATGTAAATAAAATGATACACTTAGTGATTAAGTAGGATGTTTCAATGTTGTGAAAGCTATATATTTAAATCAATCCATAAAAATTCAAATTGATATATAGCTTATTAAATTTAAATCATAGCCTAATATATAAACATTAACAAGACAGTTCTACAGCCAGTATTAAATAGTAAGAGGTAATATAGAAGCCACAATTTAAAACAACATAAAAAGGGTATTTACTTACCTAGATATCAAGTCATATTATAGAGCTATAACAAGAGAACCTCATACTGATGTAGGCATTGACAAAGCATGAAACTTGAAACAGATCTACACATATCAAATCTAAATGCAATAAATTAAAATAAATATAATCCAATAAAAAGTGCCTGTTAGTAGGCCAATTATATGGCAAACTTCCAAATTATGTCCTATCTCATGCCATTTACACATGTAAATTCCAGGAGTTTTAAGTTCTAGATGTTAAAGTGTACAGAATAAAAATACATGAGGATAACTATATGAGCTCTGAGATAAATTTCTTAAACAAGGCACAAATCATAGAAGAAAATAAGAATATAGATTGTATTAAAATTAAAAAGTAAGATTTCTATAAAGTTTAATGAAACTTCTATAAACTTTTATCAAGATATCTATATAAAGTAAAATGAAACATCATGAACTAGGAAGACACATACTCAAAGCATAGAACTGCAAATAAATTATTTTGGAAGCATTTCATGAAAACCCAAATCAGAAGACAAGCAAGATCCACCTTCTGGTTTGGTAGAAAACATCCCAACAGGAATGAAAAGATCAGGAACTCCTAATGACAAGGGAAATAAAAGTATGATAGAAGTCCTAACATTATTAGTAACCATTTTCAAATACTTCAATATCCAAGAAACTTGAAGATTTGCTGCCTTCAATAAAAACATATAAAGACCTTTATCAAACAGAGACTGAAACCATCAAGTATTTTTACTATCCATCAACAAACAAGACTAAAAATTGCTTCTTTTTAAGTTTTCCTCAATTCTGATATCTCAACAAAGCTAAGTAAGGTTTCATCCAAGCTGATAGAAACGCCTCTTCTCATACAAGAAGGTAGCTATGTTGCCCTACATGATACAACTGGGCCATCCAAGAAAAGCTCAATATGAACAGAAAGACAGGGGACTTACTTGGAACAGTCTTCACAAGCAATATTCCCTGAGGTTTCTTTGATGGTGCGTTCAGAGACAAACGCTGGGTATTCAGTATCACAAGGCTCCAAAGTCTGTTTCAATTTCTGGGCTGGAGGGAGAGAAAGAGAGAGAATAAAGAGAATAAAAGAATAGAGTTGAATCAAGGCACATACCCTTATTGTGACTTGAAGTCACAGTAACTCAGAACACAGCTCTGCTCCTGCTACTCTGATTATTTTTAGGCAGAACATAATGCATTATTTTCTAATTAGTCCAGTGATTTCATCTGCCAAGCAACTCTATAAGCTATAATTCCTCAAGCAGTTATGTTGGCTTGATCAACTATCATTTATGCATCAAAAGAATTCTACATTCTGGGACGTTTCAGTCACAGGGTCTCTGACCTCAGAACTTATATGAATTCAGCAATGACCCTATTTTCATATCTGAATACATTTATAAAAGTTATACTACATATTTAGGGTGAGACAAATGTCATGATATGATTGCCTGATTTTATTACAGGAAGAAAGTTGAAGTACAGGATAATAAAATATGTAATATCTTGGACTCATTGCCACAAATCTGATACTAACTCTTTTTCCATACATGACAGAAAGTCACTCTGAAAACATGTATAATACCAAAGTAGCACTTGTTAAAGACCCTCAGACTGATTAAATTAAAAAAAAAACACATTATATCCCATAGACAATTTTCAAAAGTTCTCTAAATTCATTTTTATAAATTTGTAAATTGAAGGTAATATAGTTTTATCAGAGAAATACATGAGTACTAAATGAAATGTTTCACGTGAATATGCAGCACAATATCTAAAACATACAGTGTAACTAACGTCATGGTTGGTCAGAAATAGTAATAATAACAAGAAGTTAGCCTTCCCAGAAAGCATTGCAACTTATTAAAACTATGATGATATAGAAACAATAGCCACATATCTATAAGAAAAAGATGTGAAGTTAGAAAAGTTAGGAGCACAATATTGTATTTACATAACTATATCCTATATATATTACTTACATAACATATATGCCCTATATAATATACATCTCCAAAACTCAATAGGAACTTTTTGTTGTTTTTAGATCACACTCAGCAAGAGTTACTCCTGCAAATTTAGGGAACCATCTGGGGTACTAGATATCAAACTAAGTCAGCCTTTGACAAACAACTTTCCTGTTGTACTATTGCTCCTGCCCCTCATGAGGATTTTAACTAGTGCATATGTAAATAGATCTCAAGTTTTCTAAAACAAATTTGCTAGATTCCAGCAATCATTGTGGCAGGATCTCCCAACTTACCCCACCTTCCTGCCAGGGGAAGCACCCCCATTCCTATCACAAAGGGAGCTAGCTAACACAGGATTCCTGAGTACTAAAAACTTTTTGAGAGTGACCATTAAAGATTGGGTGAATATGAAGCCATGTTCTAAATATTCATGTACTAACAAGATTGTTTATAATATAGAAGGATTTTTAATTCCACTTTAATTCTCTTTTTGTTTGTTTGTTTTGTTTTGGATTTTGGGCCACACCTGGCAACACTCAGGGGTTACTCCTGGCTCTATACTCAGAAATCGCTCCTGGAAGGCTCAGGGGACCATATGGGATGCTGGGGGTTGAATCGAGTCCATCTTGGGTTGGCTGCATGCAAGGCAAACACCTTCCAACTGTGCTCTCATTCTGTGCTCCCACCTCTTTAATTCTTCTGAGAATATTATTTGGGGGTTAGAAGTTGAAGAAAATCCATCGTAATTCTTTAGTTTAAAGAATGCTTTTTTTTTATTGATTGGTTGGTTGCTATTTTTGTTTGTTTGTGTTGTTTGTTTGTTTTGAGCCACACCTGATTGCCCTCAAAGGTTATTCCTGATTGCACTTACCAATTATTCCTGGTGGGCTTTTAAGGACTATTTGGAATTTAGGGGATTGAACCCAGGTAGCTCACTTTTTAATGTTTTTTAAGGGGTGACATCTGGTGACACTCGGAAGTTACTTTTGACTCTGTGCTCAGAAATCACTCCTGGCAGGCTCAGGATGCCAAGAATTGAACCTGGGTGCCTCCCTAGTTGGCCTTGTGCAAGGCTAATGGTCCACTGCTGTGCTATCACTGGTCCCAAAACGATGCATTTTTATTTAGAACCTGTGATTTCAGAAACAGGACTAAATGCTATGCTACTAGCATTGTCTGAGGAATAAATGGATTAAATAAATGTATTGTAGCAGAATTACACAAATGCACAAGTTCATACATAGGTATGTACAAATGCTCATGTAGAGTTACCATGAAATGCTAGTTTTGGGTGTTACCATCTGCATGCGAGGAGCTGAGTCTAATTTCCTGTTAGCTGAGCACACACTCTTTGGGGTGTGTGAGTGCTACTACCACTATGTTGCTGTGTGATATCATAGACATTTTTAAGCTCTAAGCAAACTTCGGTTCTAGTTTTGGAACCAGAGTCACAATGGGAAGTGGGTGGCACAGTCTGAGTGCTTTTGAAGTATATGTGCTCACCACCATCACAGCTTGTTCTGCGTGTACCAATCCATCAAATTCTCAGACTGCCATCCCTTTTGGCTAGTAAAAGTAAGTGGGGAACTCAGAAGATGTCTCAGCATCTTAACATGCTTGCTTGACAAGTGCTAGGTCCTGAGTTCAAAACCAACTGCAGTCTGTAAGGTCTGAGGAGACTCTGACAGTCATGCTTTTGGGGATCTCTAGTGGGAAAGAGCCGGGTGATGATGTAATGGCTTTAGATATACTGAGTTTAATCTTATAGAACTTGAATTTCCAAGGCAAACACAGTCACTCTACAGTATATAGAAGGAAAAATAAAACAATATCATACATAATATATCTAATTATGTATTATATATACATGATATATAATAATATAATACAATAATAATGCAAAAAATATAATAAAAATAAAAGAAAAAGAAAAGAGAAGGAAAAACAGATGTCTGCCTTGTTGCTTTCTCACTGCATTGCTGGTGCAGCCTTGGAATATGACAAAATTCCAAAGGGCAGAACCCAGCCACCACCATTACCCTGTTCCTTGCAATGTCCGTTTATAATATCTAGGTGGCAAAAGACAAGCATTGAATTTGAGAAGCTTGCATTTTAATACTTAAATTACCCAACTTTCGAAAAATAAATCAGATGAAGTGAAATAAAGATGAAGTAAACCGCAGAATAAAGTACTCTAATATAATATAATTCTCCAATGATTATAACATTGAAAGTGAGGAAAGGGTTCTTATGTGTCAGTTGCTTTTCTGATTTCTACTTATTAAAATACTTAATAGTAAAACATGGAATATATTTAGCTAGGAGGTAGGGAAAATAATTATATCTATTTTTTTTTTAAGATTAAGGAATGGAGGATGGAACTAAAGAAATTGTCTACATTCATCCACTGAGTATGTGGTAGAGCCAGAAGTTGAATTTGGGCCATCTGGCTCAAGAACATATATACTTAACTGCTCTGTGATGTGTGGCCAATAAAAAAGAGGAAGAAAGGTCTCCAGGGGCAGTTTGAGATAGGTAGAGCACATGATCCAAATAAGTCCAGTAATCGTCTCATCTCTAATTCTAATTATCTGGTCCCACTTACAGTGGAATGATTCCAATGCTCTCAACGTGGAGACTCATTTGGCTCGGAGCCTTCCCGGTGGTGAAATTCTTCTTCCTTTCTCTTTACTCTAGGCAACCATTCTGATGTGGTGATAAACCATTGAGTCTGCAGCATGACTACAGATTGGCTGTGAGTTGCTTGATGGGCACTCGGGAAACACACGAATTACCCTCGAAGCCATGGCCACATTTAATCTAAATGATGTGGCTTGTCAGGAAGACCTTTCTTTGGAGTACTGAACAGACCATAGAATTTTGAGTCCATAACTAAGGCTGCCAAAAATCTATTGTATATCTTTGGAAGTAAAATAGTTTTATTTAGAAAAACAGGAGAGAGAAAGAGAGTACATATCACAGGTTGTGATGTGGGGAGCGGAGAATGAAGTTGCCTATTGTTTTAACTCAGAGGTATTCAAAACTCATTTTAACAAGGCTTTATTACTCAAGGATCTGCTAGTTTTCCCCGGAGGAAAAACTGGTCTTCAAAAAGTAGAAATGCATTTCCTGCAAATACCCAAGAATTGATTAATCTGGACCATTACAGTATGACCTGCTTTAATAAAAATACTCACTCAAGCTAATTATATCTAAATACCATAGTCACATTTTCAATGGATATTAAATATCCTTATCACCATGCAGTGAGCAAGTCCTACTATCTTCCTGTTCTCCAGCAGACATTAAAATGTGAAAAAAAAATTAAGAAGTATATCCAAAGTAACTTTTCTATAAGTGACAGAGCCCAGAACTATGCTGGGGGACCACATTCTGGAGCCCCCATTCTTTGCCAGTATGCTGCTATTCCTCCATACTTAGCTCAAGTTGAAGTTACCATGACCTATCACTTACAATGAAACACCCAAGGAAAAATCCACACAATTGAATTTCTTTAATTTTACCTTAGCAACAAATGTCCTGATGAGAATAAAGGACTTGGGCTCACAGTAATTATATACAGACAATAGAGGATGAATAGAGTTGCCATTTGAAAAGCTTTCCTCTTCCTTTGTCTCTGTGAATACACCCCCATTCAAAATAGGGTGCCAGCAAGCTCCTTTCTCTTTGTGCAACTTCACCAAATGATACCTTTGTGATAATCAAGCAGAAATGAGCTTCCACAGTCCCCTCATTAAGGAAATGAAGCAGATAAACAGTGTAATTATGGATTCCATTTTTAGCTAGGCAAAGATGTCTGTCTCAGTTCAGGGTCTTTATTCAGTGAAGGGCTGGTAAATTGGGAATGAAGAAATCTTAGGAGTCCATATTGGTAGGATGCTTAAAACTCTTCTTTTATTAGGCTGAGTCTCAGTTTTACCTTTACATTTACCAAGACACTGCTGCAGACAATAGCAGCCTTGTGGACAAGTTTTCACTTCCTCTCCCCCAAATCAATTAATTCTGTCTCTTTATCTCTGAAGAAAAAGGGAGAAAGGGAGAAAGTTATAGATATGCCCAGCAGAGGGCTATAGGGCTAAAAAGACAATTCAGTGTGGCCACAGACTACTCTGAGAAGGACAGCTGCATCTTAATATTCCCTGACTGAGGTGTCCCAGAGAGGTCGAATGATAAATTTTAGCAGTCCACACATCTCAATTAAGTAGTATTTGAAGACAATCTCATACCAGAATCCTGAAAATAAAAAAGTATATCTTGTCCTGATAATATAACTGTTGGATGAGGTCTTTTTACAGTCTGTTGAAAGTTCTCTTGGAGTGAGGATGAAATAAATCACTTAAAATTAGCTCTGATTAAGGATAATTTGTAAAATTTCCTGAGACTGAGAAGTAAGCTGAAGCATCAGCATATCCCTCTTTCTCAAAACTTTGCCCACCTTTAGAGAGAGAAGCCGAAGGGAATAATTTCATAATGAGAATCTTCCTCATACATTTCTATAACTTCCATGAGTACCCATATTGTTTACCTCCTTTTCTCAGTATTCTATTCCCTATCAGTCTACAACAGGGTTTCTTTTTTTTTTCTTTCTTTCTTTCTTTTTTTTTTTAACGCTCAGGGGTTACTTCTGGCTATGTGCTCAGAAGTTGCTCCTGGCTTGGGGGACCATATGGGACACCGGGGGATTGAACCGCGGTCCGTCCAAGGCTAGCGCAGGCAAGGCAGGCACCTTACCTTTAGCACCACCGCCCAGCCCCTACAACAGGGTTTCTAAACACTTGTATCATTGACAGTTTGAATTAGGTCAGTTTGGGGGTCCACAGTATATTTAGTAGCTTCCATGATCTCTACCCACTAGATGTCTGTAGCATATCTCATTGAGATTTGACAACTAAAATTGTCTAAAGACATATGAACTCCTTTCTCAGTGTCAAAACATCTCCTACATAATAACACTGGCTTATCCATAGATTATAGTGACTGATGCTGAAATTAAACTCCTAACTATTCATCGGTTCTAAAGATGAGGAAAAGAAGAAGGCAGAGTCCTATAGTAAAGGAAGATTCTGAGGAAGGAAGTTGATCAAGGTAGCATTGGGGACAATGGGAATGAAGATTGGTGTAAAAAAAGGAAGCAACTTCATGCTCATCACCATTGTCCTCCTATGGGGTATTAGGATATGGTCTGGTACCTGGGAGGAAAGAGGTATGCTAAAAAGATAAACAACTGAATATAATCAGACTGCTGCTCTTGGAACTAAACACTTTTAAAAGCCAAGTATTATTAGATTCATGTGATAATACAACAGGTAGGGTGCTTGCCTTGCACACAGCTAACCCAGATTTGATCCCTGGCATCTATATGGTCCACTGAGCTTGCCAGGAGTAATTTCTGAGTCCAGAGCCAGGAGTAACCCCTGATCATCTTCTGTTGTGACACACAAAAAAAAAACAAAACAAAGAAAAATAGTTTAAGCTTTCCACTCCTTATAGTGAAAATGAGCACGACTAAAACTGTGTCATACCTCCATTATGTGAAAAAATCTTGCTCTATACAATGTCTTGCATATGAACGCTTTGTTTCATTTTTCTCTCACAACCATATTATATTTATTACTATCACTGTTGACAATCCAGGATACAAGGGTCCAGAATCTCACAAACTACCAAATGACAGTAGAAAGTTCCCTAATTCCTAAATCGGGGGGGGGGGGGGCCTATCCCTCAGAAAAATAGCCACTTCACCGGCCAGAATTTACAACCTGATTTTAGGGAAGCAAAGGTTGTCTGCACATACTTTTGCTACTTAATCAACTTGCAATCTATATTCTTGGTCTCTATTGAGCTTCTAGATTCCTTTTCTCTCTTTTAATCTCATTGATCTATTATTATGTCTAATGGAATTGTAGCAAAACTCATAAGACCAGTAGACAACAACAATAAGCACTAATTCAGCAGGTCTCTTTTCATCTCCCTTTTTAAAAACATATGCTATTTTTACACAAAAACGGGATCATGTTACAACTAAAATTTTCTTGTGAGACATGAGTTTTCTCTTTGTTGGTATCTTGCTCTTTGTTAGCTATCTGTCTCTCCACTGCTGATCTAGATTTAATTTCACACTCTTATCCCCCACCATTGATTCTTCTATACACTTTTGTATATATTTTGTCCACCTAATTTTATGAGCACATTTTTAAGTTGCTAAGAACATTTAAGAACAGAACATCATTTAACTGTTTTTTGTACATTTCTCTGGATGGACTATAACTTAATTTAGAGATCCCCATTATTCGTCATGTAAAATTTTCAGTACTGCATTCTAAATTTCATGGTTATGACCACCCTGTCATAAACTTCTGTTTCCATTTCTGTGTCTTCCTTAAGTTTTATTTCTTGAGGATTATGAGTACTCAATGTCCTTCACTGCTAATATCAATCTAGCAAGAAGGGCAAAAATCATGTCTCTACCCTGAATGTCACAAAAACATTGAAGGAAGGAATAAGGGAGCACTTGTGTCCTAACCCCTACCATTGTCCATGTTTGATGACAAAGTCAACATCTAACACACTTGGATAAAATTCATGGTTATATGAGGCATTAGAACTTTTTATGGATTTTGCTTCAAGTCATATTCAATAGAAAATTTGTGAGTTCCTGCATTGAGGCAAAAGACTATAACATCAATGACTAGAATAGTCATACTTGGCAAAGCTAGACAAGAAGAGACTGAACATTATTTATGTATTAATCCCCAAAGAGATTTTCAAATTTAGGAAACTTCCCCTGCCATTAAATAATTCTAGGAAAGAGGCTTTGGTGGTGGGAAGGTCACTCTCGTGAAGGGGAGAGTTCTTTTTTATAACTGAAACCCAACTACAAATGTGCTTGTAACCATGGTGCTTCAATAAAGATATTATTAAAAATAATAAATAAGGGGCCAAAGAGATAGCATGGAGGTAAGGCATTTGCTTGGCATGCAGAAGGATGGTGGTTCAAATCCCAGTATCCCATATGGTTGTCCCCCGAGCCTGCCAGGAGCTATTTCTAAGCATAGAGCCAGGAGTAACCCCTGAGCACTGCCAGGTGTGACTCAAAAACCAAAATAATAATAATAATGATAATAAATTAAATGTAGGTGCAGAGAGAGTACAGAAAAGCAATATTGCTTTCTTTGCAAGCAGCTGACCCAGGTTCTATAGCAGCGACCCATATTTGGTCCCCAAGCTCCACCAGGAATGATTTTCTGAGCACAGAGCCAGGAGTAGGTTAATAGTGATGCGGACAAAGAAAAACAAAGGAAAAAATAGAAATTGTAATTTGGACTAGGAAAGTAGTACAGCAAGTAAAATACTTGACTTGCGCTTGGCCAACTTAGGTTTGATCCCTGGCACTTCTTTTTTTTTTTTTTTTTTTTTTTGTGTGTGTGTGTGTGTGTGTGTTTTTTGGGGGGGGTCACACCCAGCAGTGCTCAGGGGTTATTCCTGGCTCCAGGCTCAGAAATTGCTCCTGGCAAGCATGGGGGACCATATGGGAATCCGGGATTCGAACCGATGACCACTTGCATGAAAGGAAAACGCCTTACCTCCATGCTATCTCTCCGGCCCCCTCTGGCACTTCTTTATGGTCCTCTGAGCACTGCAAGAAATATTCCCTAAACACAATTGAGTGTGGCCCCAACCCCCATTCAGATACAGAAAATGAAAGGAAAAAAAAAGAAATAATGACTTAGTTTGAGAGCATATGAGTAATAACAGTCCTTCAAAATGTCTGAGCTAGGGGCCGGAGAGACAGCATGGAGGTAAGGCATTTGCCTTTCATGCAGAAGGTCATTGGTTCGAATCCCGGCATCCCATATGGTCCACTGAGCCTGCCAGTAGCAATTTCTGAAAATAAAGCCAGGAGTAACCCCTGAGTGCTGCCAGTTGTGACCCAAAACCAAAAAAAAAAAAAAAATGTCTGAGCTAACTGGGATGGAATCAAGAAAGAATTGTCACTAATCATTCTTGGGGTAATTTAGGGACTCCTCGCCAACTAGGATTTTAAGGAAGTTAGGTGGAATATCAGACTAAAAATATCCAGCATTTGGGAGGAAGCTAATGCTACGTTATAAAACAATATCTTTAAAATACAAATTAAGAGAATAATAGAAGCAATCTTCCAGTCCTTGATAAGGAAACAAACATGAACAAATGCATGAAAGAAAAAGGAGAAATAATGAGCGTTGGAACAGATGGCAGACATGTAGGCATTCTCTCTTTGAGGAACTAATTTTCTAAGGCCTAAGGCTCTTATTATTCACCATTAACATGGTAAATATTGTCACAATATCATCATTGAATTGATTATTGCTACCACATTTTGAATATTTACTATAATCTGATTTCAGAGTTTAGTGTATAAAGATTTCTCACATCTCTAAATAGACAAGTATACAAATGAGAGAAGATAAATATTATTTTCCCATGTGATGCAAAGAGGTTCTACTAATAACTGTTCCAAGTGTTAAAAGCTTTTGAGCAGACACAGTGATATACATGATCGGATTTGTCATTCAAGAGGATCATGGTGAAACAAAATCACTCATTCACTCAGCCCCAGAAGGCCAATTGTCTGACTCCCTTAGATTTTTAGCACTATTCATGATCTTCTTGAAGGATTCACCTGTGTCATGAATGACCTCATAAACCTTAGTTGAGAAAATAGGTCAAAGCATATATTCAACATAGACTAAATGAAATCTGTGGAATTTGTTAGACTGAATCGTGCTGTACTTTGCACAAAGGGTGACTTTGTTGATAGAGTTGAAAAATCTTCCCTCTGTCCTGCGAAACTTCATGTGAGCACATCCCTGATGAAAAGCAGCCAGCGAACCCAGGTTTCTCACGTTGAGCTAGGTAACAGAAACCAGTTGTTGCTTACCTTTAGCTGTCATATCTGAGTGCCACCAACTGCAGAGGTTAAATTCCACCAGGAACCTAAGCGGGTGATGGAAAAGTCCAATGTTACTCGGTCATTCACATAACAATGACTTTGTTATTTCCCACCACTCACCTCATTGGAAAGAATGAGCTAGAAGGAAAGCCTAGTCAACAAATAGTGTTGGGAAAACATGTAAAAAAAAAACAAAACAAAAGGACCTAGGGTGGGAGGTGTACACTGGTGGAGCATGGTGTACAATGTATGACTGAAACTAAATCATGGACAACTTTGCAACCACGTTGTTTAACTAATTAATTAATATAGTTTACTGCAGTATCCACTGTAAGCTGTGTCTAAAAATGAAAGAAAGGGGGCCGGTGAGTTGGCGCTAGAGGTAAGGTGTCTGCCTTGCAAGTGCTAGCCAAGGAAGGACCGCAGTTCAATCCCTGGTGTCCCATATGGTCTTCCCAAGCCAGGGGCAATTTCTGAGGGCTTAACCCCTGAGCACCAAATGGGTGTGGCCCCAAAAACTAACACCCCCCCCCCCAAAAAAAGAAAGAAAGAACCTAGTCCCCTATCTGGTACCATGTACAAAAATAAATTTAAAATAGATTAAAGAACTTTGATATTAGATATAAATCCATGAATTTTATTGAGGAAAACATAGAAAGAACCCCTCATGACCTAGAGTTTAGAGAAATTGTTTAGGATTTAATGACATCAGCCAAGAAAACAAAGGCAAGAATAAACAAATTGGACTACATCAAACTTAAAAACTTTTTCACTGACTATTAGAATAAAAAAAATGGGGGCCGGAGAGATAGCATGGAGGTAAGGCATTTGCCTTTCATGCAGGAGGTCATCGGTTCAAATCCCGGTGTCCCATATGGTCCCCCGTGCCTGCCAGGAGCAATTTCTGAGCCTGGAGCCAGGAATAACCCCTGAGCACTGCTGGGTGTGACCCAAAAACCACAAAAAAATGGGGAAAATATTTCCCCATCTTTTATCTAACAAAAGGTTAAGATCCAAGTATATAAAACACTTGTAAAATTGGGGCCAGAGAGGTGGCACTAGAGGTAAGGTATCTGCTTTGCAAGCGCTAGCCAAGGAAGGACTGCAGTTTGATTTCCGGCCGTCCCATATGGTATCCCCAAGCCAGGGGCAATTTCTGAGCACTTAGCCAGGAGTAACCTTCAGCATCAAATGGGTGTAGCTCAAAATACCCCCCCAAATTACTTATAAAATTAAGATAGTTAAACAATAAATCTCATGAAATATGAGTAGGAAAAATAACTAAGAGGAGAAGATATACATATGGCCAATAAATATATTAAAGAAATACTCTATCTTTTATCATGAGGAAACTGCAAATAAAAACATTAAGATCACCGCAAATCCTGGATGAATTTGAGGAATATTATGCTGAATGAAGTCAGTCAAAAGAGAGTGGCAGATACAAAATTAAGTATCACTGTGTGGTATAAAAAGTAATAAGGAAATAATAGTAGTAAAAAAATAATAGCCAAAGTTTAACAGACCATGAGAACTGAACTTCCATAGTAGAAAATAGGTGGTGGGTATTACTTTGGTGGAGGGTATGTTTCATTTTATTAATAGAACCTGATCAGATGACACAGATAAAAATGATTTGTCTAGCTGGCAACACTTTTAGTGGGCTTTAATCTTACTTGTGAAAAGGAATTTTTATCATTAATGCTTTCCACACACTGAAATCATATTTATCTAGACTGAAAGCCTACTGAAAACTCACTGCTTATAGGAAAAAGTTTCCATTTATAACAGCCATTCATTATTTAGAAGTCTCTACTTAAAGGACCCTGCTTCATAAGCATAAATAGAAAATTCTCTAATTAGGATATAAATTTGTGGAGCGATAGTGCAGTGGTAGCACATTTGCCTTGCACTCAGCTGACCCAGGATGGACCTGGGTTAGATCCCTGGCATCCCATACAGTCCCCAAGAAGGAGCAACTTCTAAGTGCGTAGCTAGGAGTAACTCCTGAGTGTCATCGGGTGTGACTCTTTTAAAGCCGAAAAGAAAAAAATGAATGTAAGATTGAGTAATAAAAGAAACTTTCAAAACATATACACAAACTTGTTGAATTGTGTGTATTTGTGAGTACATGTTCTTTTCTGAGTGTATACATATGTGGAGGGACCAAACTTAATGAAATTATACCACAATGCAGCATCAAAAAAAGCTCCGATTGTTAGTCAAGAATGCGAAAGTAATAAAAATTATCATCGGAGTCTATGGAAATAGATCAAAATGCAATCATTTCTTTTCCAGACTCATGAAGCAGTTCACTTTCAATCAAGATGCCACTATTATCTATGACTGGATTTTGTTCCTTATGAATATTTAGAACTTAGCCTCTGCATATAACTTTATAAATGAATACCTTTGGTTACGTTAAGGCAATAAAGAAAACAATGTTTGTTCATCATTGGCAAGAAATATGCCTTTAACCCACAGATCTAAAGGTTTAATGGTGAAAATAGAAGTGAAAAGTTTGGTGTGGCTTACATAGTCTGGCTAACTTACTCATCATGCAAGCAGTCCTTTTTGTGTGGGGGACAGCAGTGTTTTTCATAGTGTGTCCCATATCTTGTCTGGAAGTAAAAATTTTTTGTTTTTATGCCAATTCAAGTCTGACCATAGTCACAGATGCATCCAGTACCATCCAGACAGGATAGAGTCAACGATTAAATCCCACCTGAGAAAAGTCCCCAGCCGCTGACCCAAACTGTATAATCCCCTACCTTCACCCTGCACATGCCAAGACGTCCCAAGCAGCACTGTGGACAGTCTTAGCAATTTGTTCTTCTGACCACAGCCCACCCAGGCTGTATGAAAAACAGCCAGACAGCTATGTTAAATTCAACAGTAACCACAATAAATAAATTTGCTTTGTGTATTGCAAGCTGTGAGTCTGCTAAACAATGACATAAGGGGATAAACAGGGACCAAGAATAACCTAATAAAATTTTTCTTTGGTTTCCACATTCAATATTTTGAGATGGTTCATGAGGGGATGGATCTCAAGGTTTTATGAATCTAAGCACGAGAAGTCTCCCATTGGCGTCATAAGGCAAATTAAAAAAGCAATAAAACTATTTTTAAGTAGCAAATCTTACTTACAAGACCAATTCTGTCATTATCCATTTCACTGCAGCGAGGAAAGCATTATAAGGCTGAAGAGAAGAGTTCAGATCATTAAAAACAACGTGTCACCCAACGAACTTGGTAGTTTAACTTAGGGCTTTACATTAAGACAATGTTATTCTTCTGCAGAGATTAATATCATGTTAAAAAACAGAAGAGCCCTAGCTAGAGGAGGAAAAGGGTTGAGTATTATATCCCAAAACTAACATTTAAAACTTTGAACTCCCCTGTAGAGAGATGTGATTTACAAGTAAAATAAACATGATCTAATAGAAGGGTTATCTCTGGGAACAGAAAGGAAGTTCAGCAAACGCTGCTTAAACCTTCACCCTCTAGGGGCTAATATTTCCCAGCTTAAGGCTCAAGAGCTTGAATCATGTTAAGTAATTTCAAATGGTAATTCTCGCTTCTGCTCTCCGAAGGGAGGTTCCCTCCACTCCATCCCAGTGTGGCGTTCCATGCAACAAGTGAAAACTGCATAGACTTAATATTAATGTTGCCCATGAATTATGCAAGAGTCAGGCTGCCTTTTCTCACACTTACATACTTGCACTTGAAAAAAAAAGATAACCATATAAGCATGTGATTTTTATCCTTGCAGAAAATCCCCTTTATGCTCTAAAAGAAGGCATTGACAGGCTAATCTTTATTTCAGAATATTTTAATTAAAAAAAGCAGTTGGATTGTTTACTCTGTGATATTTCCTATGTGGATAATTCAATTTCCTGAATTCTGGAAAATACCAAGTCTCCCCGTCAGTTGGTTCTTTGTACCTAGGTATGCCAGATATGTGCTCAGTAGGCGAATAGGAGAGACAGGCAGTGACACTGGCAAAAACCTGGCTCCAGGTGGCTGGTCTAGAAATTTCTCAGAACCTTTTGTGGTACTGTTTGGGTATCCAAGAATTAAAAGGTCAAATCTTGATTTCTGTAGGGATGATTATTTTAATCCTATCTTCTTAGAATTTTGATGATAATGGATATAAGAAGTAGGAAAAGGAGGATGATCTTATTTAAAATAAAATCATAATCAATTTATATGTCTCTAATCATTTTTGAAACTTCCCTATTAAGCTAGTAGGTAACTATTGAAACAGCAATCTCTTTGGGTTCCTCCAGTTCACCCAGATTTTAGGGTGGATTTCCAGAGTTCCATACAGGAATTGCGTCATTCTTGGGCCTTCGGTATAGAGTCAATAAGGACATGAGATATTCACTGTTTCCTAGAACCAGATTTAGCAGGAAAATGGTTCTGCCATTATATTTCTAAAAGTTTGAAAAATATTTGTCATTCTTTCAAAAGTCAAATCAAGAGCAGTTTCCTGATTTTGGATAAGAATGACATTTCAGGGCATGCTTGGTAGTGGGTCAGGAGGAGAGAATGAATAAAAGGATTAAGGGGGCCTTGGTGCAGAGAAGGGCCAACATAGGGCAGCTAACCCTTAAGGTCAGGGGGAAGGGCAATCAACTACCCTTTGCCAAACACTGGCTCACTGCAAATGTAAATCGAGAGATTATGTAAAATGGGATTAAAATTAATATCATTCAGAAGGATAAAAACCATTGAGCTTTTAAGCCTAATGGTGAAAGCAGATATCTTGGGAACATTTTTAAGTCTGGAAGTATTCCTGCTAAGGTTAGGGAAGTTGGGTTTGGAATAATTTGTTGGTTCTTACAAAGAAAAAAGACTTAGTTCTTCACTGCCTCTTAGCAATTTTTCAGTTCTGATTCATGTCTTGCTCTCCACATGTAGAAAAACTGTATTAAATGTTTGTTTTTTAAATAATCCCTTAGCAAGATTGATCTTACATCTGTAATTGAGAATGGGTTGTATTTATTCTTTTAAACCAAAATTCCTTTTACATTTTGTGTTTCCAGCTAAATGTCTGGCATTTACAAAACAATAACATGTAAGGGTTATATTTATACCTTATATCCAGACTATGAGGGTTTCTGGTCTGTTTTTTATTTTGTGTATGTTTGTGTGTGTGTGTGTGTATGTGTGTATGTGTGTGTGTGTATTCAGGTTAATAGTGATCAAACAAACATACTATATACACCATGTAAATGACCTTTTTAAATTGGGTAATTATAACTGCTTTTCTGGCAGTCTGAGAGCCAGATTCTAGAGCTGTTATATCTGTGTTGATGGAACTTCAATTGTGATATTATCTATAAAAAAATAGGTAACTGGGAAGAGGACTCTGAAACTGCAGCAGCAGGATTAAATTAGAAAACCTAGAAGCAAAATGAGCATTTAATCATACAGAGGCTAACTACTCCATTATGAACCAAAAGAAATATTTATGCTGAAATGATTTTCCTTTGATTATAGATGTGATATTTTAAGTATCCCCTCTTCTCACCATCTACAGTGGCTGCTGAAGTAATTCAGCCAAGACTTTTCATCTCTTTGTCCTTCAGCTAATTATTGCCTCTTAAGCAGAAATACTATTTCTCAACCAATGAAGTTATGAGATGCCATTAAACACTCATAGTTTCAAAAAAAAAGTATATTTGATTTAAAAAATAAAAGAGAGATATCCATACGAGGAAACAGAAATGGACTGTTTTCTGGGAAATTGTACTTACATCCAGGAGGCTCCTGGCGCCATCAGTGCTCTCCTTGTTGGCTGGGCACATGGCCTGATAGTCATAAAGGGTGATTCTAGAGAAGAGAAGGACAGGAGCTTCACTCTCTGGGAAAGCACATAAAGTGAGGGATTGATGGACAAGGTATGTTAACAGACACGTTCCTACCAACCAGTGCAGGAGAAGCCACCACAAATCAATCTGGTCTATGAAGGACATGGCAGACTCATCAGATAGGCACATCATGACAGAAATTTTAGAAAAAGGGGCTGAAGAGCTTTGTACTGGAGGAATGGGGGAAGAGAAAACTCCCAACTTAAAGGACAGCCCCCACATCTCTGATCTTCATCTTCAACAACCTTCAAAACAACATGCAGAGCTAACTTCTAAAAACAGTTGGGTGTGACTCAAAACCCAAAAAGCAAATCACAGAATCTAAATCAATAAAAAAGTTAAAAATAGCTGAGAGATAGCACAGTGGTTGGGCATTTGCCTTGCACACAGCCAACCCTAGAAGGACAGTAGTTTGAATCCTGCACCCCACACGGTCCTCTGAGCCAGCCAGGAGGGATTTCTGAGAGCAAAGCCAGGAGTAACCCCTGAGTGCTGCTAGGTGTGATCCCCCCAAAAAAGTTAAAAATAAAATAAAGTTTATGAAAACATCTGTTTCTGATTTAAAAAAAACAAACCCTTTTTCCATTGGTAATAAAGGTAGAGTTTTATCCTTATTATAAACTTGATGTTTTGAAAAAAAATATTTAAATGAGTGTTGTTCTATTTCAGATTATTTTATAACTATTCCACCTATTTTTATTTTTTTATCAACAAATGTATAAAGTAAAGGAGTGGTTAGTGACCAGTTTTTTTGTATTTTGGTTTGTGGGTCACACCTAGAGGGGCTCAGGGTTTACTCAGGTCACTTCTATGAAGAGATCTTAATGTGGGATGGGGAGTAAACACTGCAATAAAAGCTTCCTATGGCAGATATGTTGTGGGGTCTACTTCATGGTGATTCCTAGATCCTCAGAGCACCCAGAACAGAAAAGGTATTTGGTTTTAAAAGGTAGAGAATGCGAGCCTGAAGTTGGTAATGACAAGTGATATTGAAGAGGTTGACTGGAACATCTGACAGCAAGGCCCTGTTGCCTTGTCTGGATAACCAAAGAGGACATCACACAAACAAACAGGATACAAAGAGTCAGCAGGGAGCTGCACATCAGTAACCAGTCACGTGTGATCCTGTCAAAAAGGAAACCTGTTCATGAGAGTCTTTTCCAGCTAGCTGTTCCTGCACTGCAATGTCCAAGAGAACATCTGTGGCTGCAGACCTCCCAGTAAGTCTCCAGAACGTCTTCCTAGAACTTTTCATCTAACCTCATTCGTTGTCATCTGACTTGATTCTCATAGCAGATGCAAACAGAGCAAGTTTATGGAAACAGAAATGAAGCTCTTGAATACCTCTCTGACCAGTGTCTGTCTCCGAGACATCTTGAAGTACATTCTTACAGTAATGCTCACCATTGACATGGCTTTGATGCTAACACAGCCACAGAGCACACACAGCAGACCCCGGCAGACAACTTCAACCTGTCTCTGACTGATTTTGCATGCCTCAATGCTAACCTCTCCAAAGGGACTAATATGGACGTTCCAGAAGGGAGTTTTGCGATTTTAACAAAATGTGTGATTGGGTTATCATTTTCTTACTGTCCAACTTGTCTCTGCTTAGAACCTGGGACACCGCTAGCATAAGAGACGGCAGAGTTTGAGTGGATCATAAAAGTACCTGAAGATTTATAGATGTATTAGCCATTGGTTCTGAGAAAGGAGGGGCATTGGTGGTGCGAATGTTGCACTGGTGAAGGGGAGGTGTTCTGTTTATAACTGAAACCCAACTACAATCATGCTTATAATCATGGTGATTAAATAAAGATTTTATTAAAAAAAATAAAGACTGGTTCTGAAGACCAAAGTGAAAGTGAAATTCTAAGCACATACTTTGCATGCAGGATCCATGGGTTTTATCTGGTTTTATGAAATTAAAGTCTCTTGAGCACTGCTGGGTGTGATCTCCAAACACTGAAGGGTGTAGCTCCCAGCATTACCACAAATGGGCACAATACATAAGTAAATAAGGACTGATTCTACCATCATCAGGGTCAAATCTTAAGGGATTCGCTTACCCTCTTCTGAGGCATCCATCACTCTCTCTCTAATAAAATGACACACAGAGCTGCCAAGATTTAGATAATCGGGCATATGGAATTATGCCAAAATACACCATTTAATGTATTAGTCTTTTATGATCCTTACAATAAAAATTCTAATTTTGATCTTTGTTAAAGTGTGGACTCTTAATATCAACACAATTGCTAGATGTTCACTCTACAATAGCGAATGACCTAGTGATTAAAATGCCAGCTTTGAAGTCACATCTAAAACACAAATCCTATTTTATCTACATATTATATTAAAATGCTTTCTTTATTTTCGTGTTGTTTCAGTTTCCTAATGTGTAAAACAATAAGAATAATGGCAACCTGAATGGGTGTATGTGAAGATTGCATTAGATTATATATCTGTTGCTTTTTAGCAGTATACCTGATGTAGATGAAGCATTAGTTAGAAGGCAGATTTTCCATTGCTGCTGCGACTTATGAGATTGGTTTCCATTGTTATTATTAATGAATATGGATATTTTTAAGGCGAAGGAATATAATTTAAGTTTTAATTATCTGGCTAGAGGATCAGTATGCACTCTGCTTCTTTTAATTCATGGATAGAAATGACAGTGTAAATAAAATATATACTTGTTAATACAGTAAAAGTCACCTGCTGAAGCCAAAAGTGATTATCATATGATGATTCTGGAATGTTTTCTCCATGCACTTCTTAGATGAGGATCATGAAAAAGGCCAACTGACACCATGGAGCTCTATTCGGCAGCCAAGTGCATGAACTCCTCTAGAAAGACCTAAAATACTTGAATTACTCCCAAATGACATGGGGAAAAAAACCAAGTGACAACTAATCAAGCATAGGTGGGGAATTCAGACATTCTTCAAGAAGTAAACTCCACCATTGGACACTAATGGACATCTACGCCCCACTGCCTTCTGCTGGGTGGCCAGACTCTTCAAATTCAGATCTGTGTGTCCATCCCAGCAATAATGGAATGCCACTAAGAGCGTTGCCCCATCTAAGGTCTCATAACCAATATGTAGAATTAACTTTCAGCCCAAGTTGAATAGCTGCCCCTAGAGTCCCCATTTGAGGCTGAACCTGCTGGCAGAGTTAGTGAGAGCCCCATGTTACTGGACCTGCCTGCAAGTGCGAAAGTAAGAGAAAGCTTGGGACTCTTTCTAGAGTTCTTTTTACCCCAGGCTCTAGTTTATTGGCCAGTGCCACACTCTCTTGCACTGGGGCAACCCAAATTTCTTCCCTTTCATTTCCCAAGGCAGTTTTTCTGATCTGATAGACACAGAGGTTATACACAAGCCTTCCCTGTCCTCTCTCTCTCCATACATACACAGTTTTAACTAGAGGTTGCAGGAAGAGAGAGGCTTCCATATTATTACCCTTTTGAAGCAATTTTTGTTCGTTTTAAATACCTCCATTTTGTGGCTACCTGTATCCTGTTCAGCTGATTATAGTTAAAGAAAATGATAATTGCCTGCTTTCATTCTGTACTAAAATAAGCCCCAAGCTTTGTGCCCAGCCCAAGACTGGGTTGTGCATTGCTGCACTTAGCAGCAGGAGTACTCTTATTACAGATAACTTGCCTTCATCCGCATGACATCAACACTAGGCCACTACATGACAGCACAGTAAGCCCCAAACCTTATCATTAGCATCTCTGTGCTCCCCAGAGAGGTCTCTTTGAAACTTTGACAGAAGGCAGATATGGTCTCTGAAGAAGAAACTCAAAGAAAGGCAAACAAAGTCTCGGCAACCCTGCTTGCCCTTGAACCAGGAGGAGCCTCAGCATAAGGGCCCATGGCATGAGGGCTTGTCAAAAGCCATTTTGCTGATTCTGCCCTTTCTTGGCTAGACAAAAATTATGACCAAGAAAAATATTTCTTCTAAATATTAGAAGGTTGAATTTCAAAGACACAAGGTCAGCTCACTTAGGCTTGTAAGTACCTGCAGGAACCAGGTTTATTAAAATCCTACTACTATGAACCGTGAGGCCAAAGATATTACGAGCAGTGACTCACTGAAGCAGCGCACTTATCCAAAATGATTTGCTTAATTCCAACCTGGAAATAGATCTCTAAAAGGAGAACTCAGAGACATCTGTGATAGAAGCCTATAGTGTGTCCATATTTAAGCACTTTTTATATCTGAAAACATGAGAAGCAATGCTATCCAATATGGGAGAAAAAGTAAAAATAGGTACCATTTGTGGAGCTAAAAAAATATGTGTTTTCAGGGCAACTTTTTAAGTGATAGGTTATGAAGTATGGACACAGGAATTTCTTAACAAAGGGAGTTTTGCCCTGGGAAGGCTAATTCAGTCTAACATGACTAAGCCAAGAGAATGAAAAGCTCCATCTGGTGATGTGATCAATACACAGTCCATGCAATATCTGTTCTCCCCTCGGTGCCTATCAGCACAGAGACTTCAGACAGAGACTGTGCTCTTTTTTAAAAATCAGCACCAAACAGCTAACACTACCAAGTTTACCCGTTTATGGCATCGCTGCCTTCCCTCAGGGTAGAAATTTGTAAAAGATTTATTATGAGAACTTATCATTAGTAGAGACTAACCCAAGGGCCATAAGACTGTGCCAAGCAGGAGCACAAGACACAGGGTAGCTAGATCACTCAGTGTCCCATGAGAAATATGCACGATGAATATAGATGAATATATAGATGAAATATAGATGAAACTAAAAGTCTATCAGCACCAAATGTCTTTCATGGTTAGGTTCTGGCAATATATAACTAGAATTGCAGACACTGATTTTTTTTCAGCATTTCAGGTAATAAAAGTTAAACAGATCATTAATAATTTTCTCTCAGATAGAGAAATGTTATCTCTGGTTCAAGGATAAGATTTCATTTTTATAAAATAAAGAAAGTAGACCCAGGAAGTGGAAGTCACTAGCCCAATATACTTATTCTTCTAGGAGATGGAGAGTCTGGGGTTCCTTTGCAGATCTTTTATTCTATAAAACTTCACCTTTAAGGTGTTGCTCAAGGACATATGCCTATCTTATGCACTGCTCCAGAGAAGCATCTGGAATATGATGTTTAGCCTTACAACAACACCTAGAAATGAACATACAGGTTGTTCCTGTACACTTGTGAGAATATATATTACCATGTATTTAAAGAGATTCATTTTCTGTTTGTTTTTTTGTGCTACACCAAGCAACGCTTAGGGTCACTCCTGGCTATGCACTCAGAAATCACTCCTGGCTTGGTGGGCCACATGGGACACACCAGGGATCGAACTGTGGTTCTGCCTAGCTTAGCACGGACAAGGCAAATGCCCTACCGCTTGCACCACTGCTCCAGCCCCTTATTTAAAGAGATTCTGGATCATGCTTGTCCTTAAGGATTACTTGGGGGTCTTCAAAAATTATATAGACACTCATTCTGAGAATAAACCATTCTTATGATATTGATAAGCAGGGGGACCCAAGGTCATCTATTTTTAAAGATTCCCTATGAAATTCTAATCTGCAGCCTGTGGTAGATTTTGTGACAGTATGCTTCAAGGGTTGAGACACCCTGTATCTCTTAGGCCAAAGGAATTTCCTGTACAATGATCCCAATACTTACTGCACCTATGCAAAATAAAAAAGCTTGGCTTGCTGCACCATTACCTCCTTCCTTTTCTTTCTTTGTTCTCTTTTGTTTCTTTTCCTTTTCTTCCCTTCTTTTAAATTTATATTCATAGTTTCTTGACAGGGGCTCCTTCCCACTTTTTATTTTTCAACAGAACCATAGAAAATGAATCAACTTGTTCTGCCTCCTAAATTAAAAAAAAATGTATGTAGGTACCAGGGGCAAACAGTCCCACGAACATTGAGTGGAAATAAAAGAAATGATCGAACCTAAATACCCAACCCCAAATCATAGACAATAGAATCAAGAGCCCCAAACTATAACAAGCTATACACAAAAGTGACCTTTTGTTACACTAGCAGTTCAGGGGCAATGGGGGGAGGGATGGGATGCATGTGGAAACTATGGTGGAGTTTAGGTCAATTCTGGTGGTGAGAATGGCCCTAATTCACCATCACTATGTACCTTAAATATAATTGTGAAAGACTTGTAATTCACATTGCCTCAATAAAAAAATTTTAAAAATTCTAATATACAACCAGGGCTGATAGCTAAAAATTTTGGAATGTCATTCACTCCACTAGTTATTCTTTATTTCTTTCCTGTTGAACTCAACTATAAGTGCCCTGTTAGAAGGAACAGGATAGTGTATAATCCAGCACATTCACCCAAGGCATCTACTAGCATGGACCAGTCAGGGTTCTATGAGGAACTTAAGACTCATATGTGAAAGCACAAATGCCAGAACTTCAGAGTATGACAGAAGTTAGAGAGAAGATCTTTCAAGTGGTGACTCAGTGCAAAAGAGACTCCTGGGTGCAGTGTTTACATGAAGTGGACGATAGATGACAACAGACATGTACTTGCATATCATCAGGCCGCATGAGACATTGGTGGGAAGGAGATCATTTGCAAGACATGGAGTGAAGCCTCAGAAGAAGCCAAACCTATTGACCCCGTGATCTTTGACTTCTAGCTGCCATAACTTTTACAACATATACTTCTACTCATTTGTTTGTTCTTGGGGGCATCCCTGGTGGTTTTCCAAGTATACAACCAGCAGTGTCAGGAATAGAAATGGGAACCTCTGTTTCCCAGTCCTGAGAACATAAACTTATACGTTTATGAAGTCATGTCTGCATTTGGGCTGTTTTTTTTATGTCAGCAAATAAAAAGAGAGTCCTGTCTCACCCACAAATTAGATAGGCAGCCTCTACAAGTCTCAAGGAGAAGCATAATTTCTATCCTAAAAGATGGTAGAGCTAATCCACAAGTGTGTGTGCTCCAGAATCAAAAATAGAGTCATGCACAAGTGCTCAGCAACATCCAACATCATAACAAAGTAGGCCCCCACCACTGAGCATGGCTCCCCCAGTCACTTCTACTGTGATCCTGGGGACAGAACCACCTTCATGGGTGCCTAGGGAGTACACAATCCAACAGCTTGTTTGCCATTCACCTGTCTTGCCTGTGAAAGTGTGCTCTACTTGCTGACCTGAAGGAGGAAATGTAATCACGATTAATCCCATATAAAAAAGGATTACATTTCTTCTGCCTCTTTGTCCGAGTAGGAAATAGAAGGAAACAGCTGACTTCTGCTTGGGGAATGAGTTAATATAAAACCCTTTTGAGGCAAAAACTTTGGAGGCTGCAGGAGCTTCCTTGAGTTCTGCCAAGTTTATGAAGCTATGTCTGCATTTCACGGCAACTGCATTAAAACAATGCCCAGACCAGGACTGTGCAGAGTAGAAAACTGGCCAACTGAGGGTTAGAACTTAGGAGTGTTGGTTCTGATGGTGTTAGACTTAACCAAAGTCCTTAGTGCAAGGGATTGCTCTTGCTTTCATTCTGGGGCCAAGCTTCACACATGGATGGACAAGGAAGACAGTGACATGGCCACTTGTCTTAGAGACTATCCTGGACTTGCTGAAAGTGCAGACACCCAGGATATAGAGCCAGGGTCTCCTCTTTTGTGGATTTATAAAGTGTATACTCTGGGTTTAAGATTTATTATTTATGATCCCAGCTTTAAGATTCATGGAGCTTGAGCAGCTGAAGCAACTTGTAATATGCTACAGCAGTGATGACATAGCCTCCTATTATCTATTATCCTCTACTGCCATGTAGAATTCTGATTATGATTGTCTACACTGTGTATTTCCAACAAACTTATATAACAAGATGAAGGGCTTATACAGACAGACTGTAATCTAGGCAAATTAATTTTAGTTTTTATTTTTAATTTATAATAATAATAATTATTATTATTATTATTAGTAGTAGTAGTAGTATTTTGGTTTTGAGCCACACTCAGGAATTACTCCTGACTTTATGCTCAGGGATGACTTGTGGCAGTGCTCAGGGCACCAAATGGGTACCAGGATTGAACCTGAATCAGTCAACTGACAATAGCCACCCTACCTAGTACACTATTATTATGTTCTCAAAGGAAAATAAATTTCAACAAATACATTTGACTTGATATTTTGGATTTCCATGAAGTCTCCTCCTGTCAAAGTATATTGCAGTTAACTGGAGCCCAGCTACTTTCTTGTACCACCAAACCATCTTGAAATTACAAGCCATGCTTGGAGAAATGAGGAACATAAAACTGTGGTTTTTTATTAATAAAAAAAAATTGAACCTGGGTCAGAGTGATAGTGCAGCAGTAGGGCATTTACCAAGCACGTGGCTAACCCAGGATGGACCTCGGTTTGATCCTGGTGTCCCATATTGTCCCCCAATCCAGAAGTGATTTCTAAGCACATTGCCAGGTGTAACCTCTGAGCATCACAGGGTGTGGCCCAAAGAAAAATTGAACCTCAGATTAATATTCTCATCTTCCCTTAATAGAAAGAAGAAAAGTTTATTTGCATTTATGTGCTTATTATTTTGGGATTTTCTATTATTGGAGGGGAGGATTGGAATATATGATGCAGAACCACACCCAGCAGTACTGGATGCATTAAGAATTGGCTCCTTGCTCAGGACTGACTCTTGATGATGCTTGAGAATTATACGCAAAGCCAGGAATCCTCAAATTAGGGAGTTAGAATGTAGGGCAAAGGTCTTAAACCTATATAATTTACCTGGTTTTGGAATATTCAAATTTCTTTTAGTTTTTGGGCCACATCCAGTGATGCTCAGGGGTTACTCCTGGCTATGCGCTCAGAAATCACCCCTGGCTTGGGAGACCATATGGGACAATGGGGTGATTGAACCACGGTCCATCCTACATTAGCACGTGCAAGGCAGATGCCCTACTGCTTGAGCCATTGCTCCGGACCCTGGAATATTCTTTTTTAAAAAAACAGAATCAACAACTGATAGGTCACCAGATCACCTAATTAATAAAAAAATAAATAAACTTTCCTTCTCAATCAATTGCTGCAAAATAATCGTGCATGTGAGGAGAAAAAAAATCTCTTTGAAAACATACAAAATTTCTCTCCAGCTATGGAAGAAGATGAGTAGTGATGAAGAAAACATGGTGTGGAACCTGGAATCTGAAATATGAATTCAAATGTCATTTCCCCGACACATTATTGTGTAGAAATTTGGACACGTGACTAAAAATTCTTGCCCTTTCTCCTGCTTTCTCCTCCTTAAATGGAAATCACCACAGTAGTTACTTCATGGTTTTTTTTTTTATGGGATTACTTAAATTAACACACATACACTGCTTGGAATAATGCCTTGTCTGAAGTTTGTAGTGCATAAATGAGACACACGGCTGAAGACACACTATTGAAGATGTTGCTGAAGATGAGAGCAACTATGGTGACCTTTGTAACTGGATAAGTGTAAGCCATCATTTTAGGATTTTTAAAGGGTGGTCCTCTGGAATCTTCATGTCTCTGCATTCCAGAATATCTGGCCCTAAAATACACTTGTCCAACCCAATCTGTCTTCTTGTTTCCTTCAACGCCACCTCTGACAAAGCATACTTCTGTGGAAATGGTCAGGTCAACAGGAAGCCAAGAAGCCATTACATTCATTATAAGAGTTGTCGAGTATTGAACATCAGTGGGGCAGTCAGCATTAAAGGAGCGCAGCCATCCAAACATAGCAGACTTTGTTAACACTCACTAGACTCCAAGGCCAGGCACTCACTGAAATGTAATGTGATTGCCAAGCACAAGAAGAGCTTCCAGTCACCAGCCTAAAGTCAGTGCAGCTCCATCATCAAGGGGCAGGGATTCTAAGGAGTCAAACTTCGAAATCTACCTGATATGTCACCATTTCAGAAAGGTGATTTGATAAGCAGAAGACCACACAAGGGAATTAATTGGACATGGATCTATCATGTAGGTGGATGGATGTGATACAAGAGGAGGAGGTGATTCACAAGGCCTGTGAATACTTATTTTGTAAGTGAAAATCATAAGTGAGCTTAGAGGAGTGAAAATTCAGACATGCTCAACTGAAAATATAAAACAATCAAACAGAACTGAGCTGAAAGCAATAGGATAGCACAGTGGTAGGGCATTTGCCATGCACAGGCGGGCACCTGAGTTCGATTCCCAGCATCCCATATGGTCCCCTGAGCCTGCCAGGAGCGATTTTTGAGTGCAGTAACCTCTGAACACTGTTGGGTGTGGCACCAAAACAAAGAAAAGAGCAATAGGAGCCATTGGTAGTTTTCAGAGCCAGAGCTGCCATTCTTAGCAAGCATTTCCTTTCTCAGAAAGCCAAAGCACTATTTTATCAACGGGGTTTTTCATCCTCAAAGAATGGGGAGTGCTCCATTGTAGAAACCACAAGGATTTTTGATAAAAACATGAATGACTCAATTTAAACTTCATTTGGAGGCATCGAGTATTCTTTGAATAAAATAATAGTATTTTGCTCTAGAGAAAAACAGAGACGTATTAAGTTAAAATTGCCAAAGCAGTGGGCATTGTTACCTAATTTAGTAGGCAAGTGCTTTATATGAAGTACTTTTGTCTCTGATTGTAAATGATAACTACATGCATGATTTTATTTTATTTTCAATAATATCTTTATTTAAGCACCACGATAGCAAACATGTTTGTAATTGGGTTTCAGTTATAAAAATGTACACACCCTTCATTAGTGCAACCTTCCAACCACCAGTGCCCTCCATTTCCCTCCTCTCCCTTCCCCTGCCTGTATTCAAGAGAGGCATTCTACTTCTCTCACTCACCACCATTGTCATGATAGCTGTCGGTGTAGTTATTGCTCTAACTGCACTCACCACTCTTGGTGGTGAGCTTCATTTTGTAGCCAGTCCTCCCAGCCCTCATCTCTATCGTCTCTGTGTATTGTTACAATAATGTCTTTTATTTTCAAGAGGCACCAAAGAACCTTGATGTAGCTTATCTGGTAGAGTAGATGCTTTGCATCTGTGAGAACCTGCCTTGCACCCCCAACCCCATGTGACCTTGAACACATTTAGGTGTGGACGTACAAAGCTAAAATAACAAAAGCATTGAGCCTTAAACTCCATCCACACTTGAATTGAATATGAATTCCTTGGAGGGCATAGTCCAATCAGAGGTAGATTTTAAAAGTTCACAGGCGACACTGTGAGTCCAGGTTGTGCTATGAAGTAAAACATCACGTAGAGCTACAGTTTGATGCTTATTAATGATGTTAAAAATAATAAAAGGGAGAATTTAAAAATATGTCCTACTATTTAACTTTTAATTCAATCAATTCAAGAATTAAGCTTATCTCTTATCTCAAAGCAAGAGCTTTGAGATTTGCCAAGCAGTTTCACATAACTTATTTTCGTTGATTTTATTGGCAGAGTGGGGAGCCCTTTACTGTATCAGCTGGGGGCGAGACTGAGACAGGTGATAGTGATCTTCTTAGAGCTGACTCAGGGGGCCCATATGGTGCTGGAACTGAAACCTTCATGTATGTAGTTTGATCCCTTGGAGATATCCTCCTGGCACTTATTTTAGTTGGTTCTTACAAAATTCCCTGAATCACTAGTTTGATGATAAAGAGATGAAGAGATGTCTGATTCTCATGCTCACGTAAAGTGGCGTGCTGTCGTTGTTGTTGTTTACCAATCTCTGGAGTTCAACGCAGTTTGTCATAAATGTAGAACTGTTTTTCTATCATCAGTAATGTGTACGCATAGTTTAATTTTCCCTTGCTATTTGACATTGACTTTGCATCTCCAGGAAGGTGGAGAAATTCTAATAAAAAATAGATTGAAACACATTTCTCTTTGTCAAAGAGGGAAAATGTCACCAGCAGTGACAACAAAGACTACCCGAGAGAACTTTTTGAGAAGTATGCATGTAATTCTCTTGCTAGTCATGAACATGTGTAGAAAAAGTAAAACCGCTAAAATGAGAGAAACGAACTACTCGGGGAGTCTAGTTGCTTTCGATGATAAGAGCAACCAAGTATTTGAAGTTCTCTGTTTGAGATACAAAATGCTGAGCATGCATTTGGTAACATCTGAAACAGACAGCGCAGGAGGCCGCTTGACTTAATGATTTATGATTTATCTTTCAGTTTCAGCTGAAAGAAATCAGGGTGTTCTTATCACTCAGCTGGCCTCACTCCCTGAAAGTTCTACTTACCCATGTAAGATACGACTACCCAATGTTTGCCCTCAATTTCACTTCTCAATAGAACAGAACCCTATACCTACCTACACAAAATTATTACATTCAAAATCCTGAAAAAAATTAAAGATAGAAAATTCTCTCTGTGCTCCAGTAGACAGTTGCATCCAGCGATGCTACACAGAGAAAGAGACAGGTTCTTAATGTTTCTAAGCATCATTATTTCCACCTATAAAATGGGTATATTTACACTCAAGTACAGCTCCATGGGCAAGCAGCCTGAGTCATGTTACTAGAATCTTGTACTTCGAAGACCCAGGGTTTGGTTTAAATGTCCACCTGTTCTTTTCTTGGAGTTCTTAATACTTTTAAAAAACAGAAGCTCCAGTTTCATTTTACCATGGTCTCTGAAATTATGCAGCTGTTTCTGTCGATGGCCATCTCTCAGAGCTGATGGATAGGACTACAAGAAGAAAGGTCTGCTAGGTAGTACAAAGCCTGGTGTATAGCAGGTGTGGGGGGAATACAGACATTTAATTATTATTTACATGCTTCAGAAGTTTTGGCTATGTCATTTGGTCCCTAGATATAATAGTCCACGTAACTTAGCTGAACAGAGTCAAGTGAAAGACGCAGAGAAAGGGACCCAGGAATTCTATGTTCAAGTACAACACATAGGTTGTACTTGTTGTACAAAAAAACTCTCAGGGTGTTACCCTACTAAGTAGAAGAGTCATTCGTTCACTAGACAGAATAGCTTCTAGAAGGACTCTGCCTATTTTTTGCTTGTTTGATTTTACCCCCATTTTATTTTCTTCTTTCCTTCAAACAGAACCACATAACTTGAACCATCTTGTTCTGCCTCGCAAATTGAGGCGGAAATCATGGAGGGTACCAAGACCAAACAATCATATGAACATTAAGTAGAAACAAAAAGTGATCAGACTTAAACACCAAACCCAAAGCCAAACACAACAGAACCGATGCCCAATCTACAACAGGCTAGACACAGAAGGGGCCACTTCTACTAGCAGCCCAGGAGGCAAAGGAGGGGCTATATGGGATGCATCCTGGGAACAGGGGTGGAGGGAGGACAACATTGGTGGTGGAATGCCCCTGATTCAATGTCACTATGTACCTAAAATATTACTGTAAAGGATTTGTAATCCACTTTGGTCAAAATAAAAATTATTATTAAAAAAAAACAGAAAACAAAAAGGAGGGGCCGGAGAGATAGCATGAAGGTAAGGCATTTGCCTTGCATGCAAAAGGACAGTGATTCAAATCCCGCCATCCCATATGGTCCCCTGAGCCTGCCAGGAGCTATTTCTAAGCATAGAGCCAGGAGTAATCCCTGAGCGCTGCCAAGTGTGACCCAAAAACCAAAAAGAAAAAAAAGAAAAAAAAAGGAAAGAGTTTAATACTATAGCACATACCATCTTATTTGAGAGAGTTGGAGTGACACAAATAGAAGAGTGGGGCGGAAGAATGATAAAGTGAGCTCTGCCTTTCTCTGGAGATGATAGTCTGTAAAACTGTTCTATAGAAAACTTACTTCTCTAAGACTTGGGATGGAGAGAGATCAAATGCAGAGACAGTGCCAGCCTCATGCTATCAAGATGCTGAGATGAGAGCTTAGCTCACCCTGAGCTTTGCCCCAGCTCAATCATGTCATCAAAGTAGCTTGGCCCCAGGGATTCTATGATTCAGTTGAAAGTTGTATTTCGCAGAGTGCTGACTTCTGTCCCTTCCCATCAGTTGCATCCGGTTACCTCCTTTCAGTATTCATAAGAGAGTACATTTTCTAAATAAAAGAACAGTGGTCAGCACAGCAGGCCAGAAAAGGCAAGCATTCCCTGAGCCTAAAGTTCAAGGACTGCAAAAACTTCCATAACTGAAGCTGCATCATCAGGCATTCCGAAAGCCAGATGGGAGAGGCATGAATCTAGGACAAGCACTACCTGGTACCAAACAGAAGACAAAGCCAAGATTGAGAAAAGATGCACAACAAAACTCTGAGCTGCAGCTAGCAATTATTTGGCCATTAACATCTGCCAGGCACTGTAGAAGAATTTTATACTTGCTATTATCTCATTAGCTGACAGAACTCTGGGAAGTAATTATTATCTTTCTTACTTTCCATGTAAGAAAATCAAAGCTTGGATAGGTAACTTGATTTATTCTAACTCACGAGGCTACCAAATATACGAACTTTGGATTTGAACCCATACCATCTGACTCAATATCATACTTCAAACCTTCAGCTTCCTCCTAGCTCAGTGATGAGGGCCGCCAAAGGGAATCCTTTGTAAACTAATTCTAGTAGTTGCTATTGTTGTGGAATAACACAACACCCTCTCTCTCCTTTTCTCAATATTACATCTACTCTACATCATGAAAGTTCTACATTCATGCTGATCATCCTTCATCCCTTTAAATAAGAACACTAGGGATCAAAAAATGCCATAACAACCTTTCTCTTTCTCCTACCAAATCATTTGAGGGGAGTATCCACGAAGGAGAGAGGAGATAAAAGGCTTTTCTAAAGTAACTGAAAATTATGCTTTCAAATAAGAAACATGTGTGTGATTATTCTTCCTCTTTGGTCTCCTCTCCACATCACATTGAAAACAAGCTCATAGAATACAAATGTACACATTTGCAGGAAGGCAGGAGAAACCAGTGATGTCCTGCCTCGTTAACAATCCAGGAAAAATCCTGAGAAGTTATAAGAAGTTATGGAAAAACCCATAATAAACCCAGCCCAGCCCAGCAACAAGCAGAATTTTTAAGCATGTATCAAAGAGCGCTCATATCCAAAACATGGGAGGAAAAAAAACCAATAATAACCAAATGAATGTAGGCCAATTTTCACAAGAGAATAGAACAGGCAAGAATGCTTTTGCAAGGCAGCAAAAGGTTGAACCAGCACACGTGCTGGAGTCTTGCCAACGTTTGTCTCATTTCTTTTTTTCTCTCATTTTGGCACAAAGTGGTGATAGAATCTCAAAAAATAGAGTTATCATTTTTGAATTCCCTGCTTTCGGCAGAGTTCAGTTGGTCTTGTTGACTGGCTTAAAAGTTCGATTTCCTGAGCTAATACTTCCTGGCCACTCAGCAGAGAGAGGATAATAAAATAAGGTCAGCCATTCCCACTGTCAGGCCATGTGCAATGATTCTCACAGATAGGCTGAGATCTGCCCTGTATTTCCTGCTTTTGGATAAGTTCACAGCAACAAAGACATACACGGAAGCCACACTTCAAAGACTGCCATTTATCTGGGCTGCCC
The DNA here is from genome assembly GCF_024139225.1 of Suncus etruscus. Lineage (NCBI taxonomy): Eukaryota > Metazoa > Chordata > Mammalia > Eulipotyphla > Soricidae > Suncus > Suncus etruscus. The sequence continues at coordinate 127,812,517 of NC_064854.1, read as the reverse complement.
CAAGGAAAGTTGGCTCCTATCAGGGCATCATTGGCATCCTGATCTCATGGGCTAATGGTTTTCTTTAGAGGCTGGAAGGGCCACAGGGCTACAGAGAAACCTCCTTGTAAGGCATTCATGAGCGACAAGGAGAGTTTTCAAGGACTCATTAAAATCCCTGCTACTACCAGAGGTATTTTTCACCATCTAAGGTTCCTTTTACCAGACTGAAGCTTGGCTACATCTGAGCTAAGGTTTTGAGGCCTAACATTCTAAAAATGATACAGAAATCCCTCGTCATCCCAGAGTTCCAGTTTTCCAGCAAATTTCCTCTCTTGTTGATGTGAGATAAGTTCCATCCCTCCTTTTTTGACCAGGCGAAAGTGTTTCCTCTGTTTTTGCAATCACTTCCTTGAGACTGGTATAATTGCACCCCAGCGCAGCCGCTGACTTCAATATTGGTCTCCAATAAACTCTATGCTGGGGAACAGGAAACTCATTGTGAGCTGTGTTTCTAAGACTCTTAACACTCAGGCAAGAGGCATCAGATTTCAGCAAGATCTTCTGGACCATGAACACAAGTAAAAACCAGCCATAAGGTCAAGTCTGGTCTTGCTTTGTTTGACCTTGGTTTGTTATATTTTATTTAGGCAAACTTTTCAGGGGGTGCAGGGGACCATAAAATCCTTACCTTTTAAAGGAGCCCATTGTTAACAATTTGTTCATCACAGCTCCCTCGACCTCACCAAAAAAGTCTCCAGTCTGTGGGGAAGAAAAGAAGACCCGTGAGGAAGTGTGTATAATGTGCCTAGAAGAAGGAAGAAATAAAAATGGACGAAATCTGTATTCTGGGTCTCACAGGAGCAAAAAGTAGATTCTTAAGATTAATATTGCATAAAATTTGAAAAGAACTTAATAGCAAATGTTAATGATGCCATAATACATGACTGGTGTTTCTGTGTGTTGAGTGCATGTGTTGTATTTCATATGACATTGTGTGCTGAAAGCTGGAATTCACACACCTGGGTATGTATGCACAGACACACAACATCTCGTTAGATGGGTAAGCAATAATTTGCACTCAATCCCTTGTGACTAAAATACAAGCAAAAGCATGCTATGAAAGAGTTTTCTAAACAATAAGGAAAGTCAATGTTTGTAGTCCTTGGGGCCCCTATTCAGGGAACTAGAGAAGAGTTCTTCATCCATCTTGCAAGTTTTTTTTTATAGTAGAGAATTTATGCATTCTATTAATCACTGAGGAACACTCTTTTTCCTTTTTTAGGCAGTTAACTCATTGACAGAGAAGAAGGATGTTAAGTCTTTTCAGGAGATAGCCTGGCTAATTAGATATCTAACAGGGATATCCTGGATTTGGGGTTTGTCCTCAGATCTTTGAGATGAAGCAGTCTTTTCCTCACACCAGGCTAAAGCATCAGCAAACTAGAAAGTGGTAGGATAAAGGATTAACATATTCATACATCTCTTTCAAGGAGAGGGAACATGAACAACAGTCTTCTTTTGCCTACATTTAGAAAGAGAATTTATAGGCAATCCCTATTCTACTTTGGGTACTCTGAGGAGTTGTAGCTTCTGTGTAAATGCCTGGAAAAAAACAAGAACAAATCAGAAGTCAAATTACATAAATTCCATAGGCATTGTTATTAACTAAATCCCAATTCCTGTAGTTGAGTGACCTCAATCAAGTTTTTAGCAGCTCAAAGCCAAGTTCTCAAGCACAAAGTCACATAGGCTTTGTCCAAAAAGTCAAGAAATGGAAGAGGAAAAAGGAAATAATCTTAGAGTGACAGAATATAGAGAACTTCCTTCCTTTCTGGTCAGAGAATCCTGGCACCTTTTGCAAATTCCCTTTTGCAAACTCTATGGGCGGGCACATGCTGCCTACTTCTTGCGATGTAAATGCAAATATGCTAGTGTCCAATAGAACTAGTTGTTAAATGAAGAAGAATTATCCTAATTGAGGTGTAGGAAAGCAGACAACATCGAACAAGTCCAGACAGAGTTTGGTGGCAGAGCTCCTCAGGCAGTATTTCAGGCTTGTTCCTCAGAATAAAAACAGGATACAGGGCCCACATGGAGTTTCATAGCTTCCTTAGAGGGTTGGCTCAGAGGCTCAATATAGTGGCTTGACTATATTCACCCCAGAAGATGCTCATTATGCCCTTTCTATTGCCATGGTCAGGTCTACATCTCGGTCTCCACAATGATGGCAGAAGTTTTTCCTCACAGGGGATTAATTTGCATTGCCACTCCATCAATATTTGAGTGCCTCTCTACTTCTGCAAGTGAAGAACTAGATAACTACCATATTTTTTTGTACCATAAGATGCACTTTTTTCCCAAAATTGCATTTTAAGGAGAGAATGCAGCCAAAAGCTGAAGCCTAACTGCAGCGGAGATGAGCATCTAAAAACTATGCACATCTTATGGTCAGGCACACCCTATGGAGCAAAAAATAAGAAAAATAACAATAGGATATTCCTGCTCCCAAGAGTCAGGCCTTGTTTCATGGTCTCATTTTTCTGCTAGATGTCCATCACCTACCTGTCCAAAGTTTAGTGACGGCCAGGTAGATGATGGTATATGAATCTCAATAGAGTAATCTTTAAATTTTCTTAGTGAATTTTTAGCACTCATCAAAAGCATATTAGATATCCCTCCACATCTGCCTGGCAAAGAGGAAATGCTGAAGCAAAACTTCAAATATCACATTGAACCAATGTTTATAAATTAGCAGGCCATTAAGCTTTGACCATCAGGAGTCAGCCTATGGGCAATTAGGTAATTTATTAGGCATGAATGGGCCTATCATATTGTTGACTCCCAAAGTATTTTAAATGATTTATATGGGACCTCATTATAAAACATCAGCATCCTCCAACATTACAGTTACATGACTTATGTGGTAACACAACCTTGTTTTTTATTTTTTTTCTTCAGGACTCTCTTAGAGTCCAGGCAAGCTAAATTTTGTGCCTGAGATCTCCCCAAAATAAAGATAGACAATTACTGCCTTGCTCTCTCCTAAGACTATTATTACATCATACTATATATGAGATTGCATGTACCACATTTTTCACTCTATAAGATGCACCTTACCATAAGAGGCACATCGTTTTTAGATGCTCTTCTCCCCGGCACTCAGGCTTCAGTTCTAGATGGCATTCATTCCATAAGATGCACTTTTGAGGGGTAGAAATGCGTGTTTTATGGTACGAAAATGCCATAAGTCTTTTAGAATGTTCATTTAATTTCTTTCACTGCTGACATTTTTCTTGTTCTGCAGTGCCAACAGTCACACTCTACAGTTTTGGGGGCTTGGGAAGGGAGGATAGAGCCACTCCTGGGAGTCCCCTGAACCCAGGGTACACACGGCAGAGCCCAGTGCCTCACACAATCAACCTCACAGAAGCCAACCGTGTCATCTGAGCCTAATCCACGGTACTAATTCAAATTTTGAATTGCAGAAACTGTCTTGGCACCTAAAGTTTTCATGGAGGAACCTCTGTTTCTAAATGTGATGTGGATATTTTTACTTATTATTTTATTTTTGTGACTCTTAATTTATTTTTTTTTATTCTGAACTCAGAAAACCCCATAGACAGTGGCTTGATGTCTTTCTATCTATTTCCTCCTGCCACACACTGTACATGTCTCAGTTTAATAAATTATACAGCTCAAATATCCCAGAGTCCTCATCCCTTTGTGATAGGAGCCCAAGTTTATTCTTAAACTCACATAAATTATTTTTAATAAAACAAAACCAGAGGCAAGAGCATTATTACAGCAGGTAGTGTGTTTGCCTTGCACAGGTTAAGCAGCTTCAATCCCTGGCACCTCATAGGGTTCAGCTCACCCACCAGGCCTTATCCCTGAGCACAGAGGCAGTATTGACCCTGAAACTCTTGATCATTGCTGAGGGTAGCCCAACAACCGAAAAGAGAAAAACAAGGAAAAGAAAATGACTCAAAACCAGAAAGTCATAATGGTATTAGATGGGAATAAGATAGATACGCCTATCAGTGTATACATGTGCATTTTATATGAATATATGACGTATATGAGCACCATTTCCACATAAATTTACATAAATGCATAAATATATAGGTATGCATGTATTATATATATATGAAGATGAAATATTAAAATGAGGAAACTTTAAAAAGGCTCAAACTTTTCAAAGCACTTCTACCCTTAAGGCAAATAGTTCCAGAAATTGAATATTTTATGAGTGAGTGAGTGAGTGAGAAAAAAAAAAGCAGATCCCGAGTTCGCCCTTCCTCTCCCTGCCTCACTCCTACTGGGAGGTAAAAACTCTTCGGGGCCTGCTGAGAAGTGGGCTGTGTCATTCTTGGAGGGATGGAAAAGGGTTTTTCTAATCTTGTGCTATTACTCTTAAATATGAATCATTGTCTCAAAGCTTTCATACAAAATTTTGTTCCCCCCAGACCTCAGCGCAGGATGAGTGTCTTGCTCTCTGCATACTCACCTGTGTGTAGTCTTCAGACACCAGAATGAATCCGTTGTTATCTATGAGGTAACAGTTCACTGTCTAGAAAGTGAAAAACATCACAGTTTCAATGGGGGGATCCTCAGACTGCTTTAATAGGAACTGGCAAACTTTTACCCAAGAGATGACACTATTTGGGGTCTTTTGTGGGCATGAGAAATGCCCGCGGGTTCTAGGATGTGAGGCCATGTGAAAGATAGCTCCACAGTTTATTTCGTGAAACTCACAAAAGCAAAACACCAAGTAAAGCCTTTAACATATAGAGTAGGATAAAAAGAATATCTTTTCTTAAAAAAAAAAAAAAAGTATGGTATTATCGCAAAACTAGCTAAAAGAAAAGTATCATCACAAAACTAACAGAAGAAAAACACCAAGCAAGCCTTTAACATACAGAGTAGGATAAAAAGAATATCCTTTTAAAAAAAAATACTATGTAAAGTTTGTTATCTTTCTTTTTTTCCCTTTCTATGACCCGAGTCTTATTTCCAAAGAACAAAGTAGTCAAAGGTGCCTGAGTCTCCATTCTCAGTGGTTGAAGTGCAGGCTGTTTGAAAAGGCAGCCACCAGCACAATGCCATTACTCTAATGATGTATTAATGAAAACACCGTGTCAGCTCAGAAGACCATCGGGGGACCAGGTAATATTTTTTAATTTGTTCTTAGAGTTAGGCAGGGGGAAGGGGCAGACTTCTGTGAAAGGGGCCCCTCAGGCCTCCTAAAGGTTTTCAAACTGTGTTTTTAATTGGAAGCTGGATTTAGGGGCAGGGCTGTTAGCTTTTGGTAGCTCAGACTTATAAATTGTGAGAGCAAGGTAAACCCCAAGCTCTGCTTCCCCCACACGACTTTAATCTCAAGTGAATGATTTGCTACAGGCTAAGTTTTAATTACAGTGCTGTGCAGTTTAAACTTAAGGTTTAATTCTGTCCTTGATGTAACTCAGTTTCTATTTATTACAGCTTTACATACCAACGGCAACATTTAATTTGTAACATATCTTTACCCTGAATTAAATTCCTCTTAGCTCTGGGCCCCCACAGGGCTGGTGTTTCCTGAGAGACTTACCTATCCAAATAGTTGGGTTTAGTCAGGAACCAAAAGAAAGCAGTAACTTGATCAGAATATTACTGTATGAAGAGGCAGCAGAGAATCTATTTGTTGAAGTAGCAAAGACCTGACACAACTTTTATCAAAGATGTGACCAGTATGGAAAACAATGAATTTATCCTCGGTAACTCATATGTAGTACTGATGACCCAACTTCTCATCATGTAGAGAATCAAAAGTTATAATGCTCCCTTCCCCCATGCATAAAATCATTTCCTATCCAAGCATGTCCAGTTACTTTAGTTCTCTTATGATTTATCTTGTTGGTGAGTATTGCTTTGTCTAATGAAATAAATATTGGACAACTCAAGCTAGCACACCATAAATAGAATATCAGTTCATCTCAAAGTCATGAGAATGAACATGAAATTTGATGAATTCCCTGAATGGTTATGAAAAGCTCCAACTCCACCAAGTCATGGGTTTCTTGGTATCAGTCAGAGGTACCACATGAAGACGGAATTCATCACAGAAAACACAAAAGGTATTTACAAAGAGAATGATTTCAAGAGCAATGGTCTAAAAGATGCTTCTGGGAAAATTGGGTAGCTCTACTCTATTTGACTCTTCTGTGATCATTCTGAGAAAATCAAATGTGAAGTGAAGGATTCTATATATTGCTTCTTCTAAGTTTATCGGAAACACACTCCCAACTTCCAGACTCCAAGAAATGTGTGTTAGAGTTTATAAGCAGTTCTAATTTGTTAAAAAAAAAGAAGAAATATATTTTTAAAATTGAATCTTCTTAAGGAACAATTTCATTATTCGCTCTAAATATTTAGAATTTATTCTCTTTTCATTTATGTAAAAAAATATCTCTGTCCCAGAAATGGAGAATGGGTGAGACTGGCCAGTTGCAGAGTCTCTTTTTCATAGCCACCATTGTTCACATTTGTCTGGGTTGGGCAAGATTGAAAGGAGAGGTCTGAAAAGCGGGGGGACTGCTTCAGTTCAGATATTGGAAACAGTTTGTACAAGTGGAAGAATGGAAAACTTTGGAAATTGCCAGTTGAATACTCACACAAGAAATCATACAGAAAAAATACTGTAATGATCCTAAATAGAAATGAGGGAATTAAAGATAGAAGAAAAGATAAAGGAGAATATAAAGAAAAATAGAATAAAAAGAAGATAAACAAGAGAAGAGGGTAAAAGAAGGGAAGAGAAAGGTGAGGAAGAGAAAGAAAAAAGGTCAGGAAAAGAAAAGGAAGCAAGAGGAAAAAAAGGAGGAAGAAGAGAGGGTTCAGAAGAGGTAGAGAAAAAATGAGAAGATGATTAAGAAGATGAAGAGAAGAAAAAAAAAGATAAGAGAGGAGATAAAACTGGAGGAACAAAAAAGAAGCAAGAGGAATAGGATGAGGGCTATCGAGTAACATTGGGACATCATCATGTGTAATCTTATTGTCATAACATCAGATAAATTATCATTTAGATCAGAGGAGAAAACTAAAGTCCAAAGACAATGTCTTCCCTAACCAAGGTCAGAGTTAAGTGGGCTTCTAGGAGATTTTATGTCTGATTACCCATTTTCTCCAAAGATTCTGCGCAGTAAATTTATCTATATACACAACTCTTATTATATTTTAAAAAAATCATCAACCTTAAAAATACTAAAATGTTGATTTCTTCAAATTTTCTGAGCTAATAAGTCAAGGAATGAAAGAGGGGCTGGAGCGGTGGCACAAGCAGTAGGGCATTTGCCTTGCACATGCTAACCTAGGATGGACCATGGCTTGATCCCCTAGCATCCCATATAGTCCCTCAAACCAGTCCCTCAATGCAGTAGCATTGCCAGGAGTAACCCCTGCGTGTCACCGAGTGTGTCCCCCCCCCAAATTTTTTTTGATCTATTTAGAAAGTTTTCATATCAGATGCTTTAAAATCTAACTATATGTAGTAACCCCTCAAGTTTGATAATGCTGTATATGGAGTGTGTGTATCCTCAGTTAATTATTTTACAAGGAAGGCAAAATTAAGAGCATCTCCACATTAATTTCAGCATAAAAAGAACTATCCAGAGGTTTGTATAGCTGATGTAGAGAAAACGTGATTTGTTGTTGTTTTTGTTTGCTTTAGCAATCCCTCCCACTTGAATGCTCTCCCAAACAAATGGGTTTACTGAGTATCATTTGATGTTTACTTCTTGGATGAGATTTCAATTCAATTTTTGGAGGTGGGTGTGGAATGGAGATTCCCAAGTCGTGCTCAGAGATCCCCTCTATCAATTCTTGACCCCATGGATTTTTTAGTGCTGAGTACCAAGGACTCAGTGCTACTTATGCCCGGCAGTGCAAAGAATTCCTTTGAGGGCCCGGAGAAATAGCACAGCGGCGTTTGCCTTGCAAGCAGCCGATCCAGGACCAAAGGTGGTTGGTTTGAATCCCGGTGTCCCATATGGTCCCCTGTGCCTGCCAGGAGCTATTTCTGAGCAGACAGCCAGGAGTAACCCCTGAGCACTGCCGGGTGTGGCCCAAAAACCAAAAAATATAAAAAATAAAAAATTAAAAAAAAGAATTTCTTTGACCACTGTATTGGTGACTGGAGGCTTCCTAGCTAGCTATATTCAGTCGTGTTTAAGGGGCCAGAAATCTAAATAGGGTCTGGTTGAATTGAAGGATGTATCCTAAATTCTGAACTAGCTTTCCAAAACTTTTCATTTGATATTTTAAAAATTCCTTTAATCCCCTTCAATTGATATTCTACAACAGAAAAACTGTGACAGAGAAGATGCACCGGTATTCTTGTTTTAGTTAAGTCTGAATTTCAAAGTGATGTATATTATTAAAAAAAAAGTCTGGTTCAAAACAGAAGAAATAATATTTTAGGATATTATTATTGCCTTGCATGCATCACTGCCTAGTTCAAATTCCTGGAATCATATATGATCCTACAGCAAAAACAACTCCTGGGTACAGAACCGGAAATAACCCCTGGGAATTTCTGGGTGTGAACCCCCAAATGAAATCAATTAACTAATACATTTTACATATTTGGTCATTGCAATAAAATGCAATTAGTAAACAAGATTTTAAAGAGATGGTCACCATTGCTATGTAAAAATCACTGAAAAGAATCACAGGTCAAAGGTGAGGACATTGCGTTACTAACCTAGGCATATTTCAGTGAATTTAACGTGCACCATTTCATGATTTTATTAATTTTAGCCAATACTATCATGGTGGGTAAATGGATTCTATGATAACTTCCTGAAAAGACCTTCCTTCAAGCATACAAAGGATTAAGTTATTAGAAATAATGTCAGTTTAGGGGACTAAGGTTGGAGACAGGGAAGCATGCTGGGAACAGGGGTGGCAAAGGGAGGTCAACACTGGTGGTGGTAATTGCCCTTATTCACTGTCCTATGTACCTTTAAAATAACTGTGAAAGATTTGTAATCCACATTGATCTCAATAAAAATTATAATATATATAATTAAAAAAGAAATAGTGTGAGTTTAAAACCATATGTAATTCAGTTGAATAGTACTGAGCTATAGAACTTTTTGGATAGAATTAGCCAGATTTCATTCTGATCAGTTCATTTCTCTCCGTTCCTTGTCATTACATTTGATCATCTTCTCTATACAGTTCTTTATTAAAAAAGAGATATTTTTAGAAGTTTTCCTCACCACCGCTTCCATCTCCTGTTCCTTAAGAAAAACATCTTAGAATGGCCTTCACTTAACCTCAAAGATGAACAGACTGAAAGGTTTGGAGAAAAGAAAAATTCTTAAGTGCAGTGGATAGGACAATATAGCACATTGCTGACTCAGATTCAAGCCTTGAGCATCACCAGGAGTGATAACCAGAAAGAAACCCTAAACAATTCTGGGTGCAGGCCAAAATCTCACTCTTCTCTAGGATTTAAGAAAAATGAAAGACATTATTGTAATAATACCCAGAGACAATAGAGATAAGTGTTGGAAGGATTGGCCCATGATATGAAGCTTGCCACAAAGAGTGTTGAGTGCAGTTAGAGAAATAACTACACCAACAACTATCATGACAATGATAGTAAGTGAGAGAAATAGAAGGCCTGTCTCAAATACAGGCAGGGGGTGAGGGAAGAAGGTGAGGGGGCAAGAAGTGAATGTTGCACTGATGAAGGGGGGGTTGCTCTTTTCTATAACTGAAACCCAACTAAAACATGTAGCAACAGCTATTTATAGAATGTAGAGAAACCTAAACAAACAAGCAGAGCACTGGAGTAATAGTGCAGAGGGTAGGAACAACACTTGCCTTGCATATGAGTGGCCTGTGTATGATTCCCAGTAACCCACTGGTTCCTCAATCCTCACCAGGGGTGATCCCTGAGTATAGAGCCAGAATGAAGCAAAAGATGATAGGTAGATAGATGATAGATGATATATATATATAGATGATGGATGGATGGATGGATAGATAGATAGATAGATAGATAGATAGATAGATAGATAGATAGATAGATAGATAGATGATAGATAGATGGATGGATAGGTGGGTAGATAGATAAATAGATAGATAGATAGATGATAGATAGATGGATGGATAGATAGGTAGATGATAGATAGATAGATAGATAGATAGATAGATAGATAGATAGATAGATAGATAGATAGATAGATAGATAGATAGATAGATAGATAGACAGACAGAAAAAACATAAGAGAGTGAGAGAAAGGGCGGAACAAAGAATGAGGTATGTAATCCCCACTGAGTCCTCACATGACATGGGCATTACATCTGCAGAGCAAGCAAGTTTTCTGGGTCATTTTTATAAGAAGTCTTAAGCTAGCTAGTTACTCAGAAAGAGAAACTGAGTCATGCAGAGCTCTAAGATGTGCAGCAGGCAGTTTGCCTGAGCTCTGTTACTTCTTATTTTGCCTTTTTTGCACAGGCTGAGTAGTGATTGAGGACAACTCACTTAGAAGCGCAGTATTGTGATGTTTGTTGTTTCCCTTGATGGAATGCAGAGTGGGCAGAGGAGAGGATATGGGTTGGAGAGACAGTGGAGTATGAGTCAATTCATATATCCCAGGACACAAAGAAGAAACTCTTTACTAAACTTGTCTCCACCCTCTATCTTGCAAACTGATCCCCAGTATTTGAATTGTAGATTGTGAAGACCCTTTTCTCAGATTATTTGCTATATCCCTTCCTAATAGTTAACTCTCCTAATAAAGAACTATGTCTTGAGAAAAAAAATCTAAATGCAAAGAAGTAATTTGGGGAATGTCCTGTATCCTTGGGGTGGGGATACATGTCTAGTAAGATTCAACTTTATCCTTGACTCTTCCACTGGCCCTCGACTCCCTACAGGTGGATCTAGAAAGGAAGCACTCCAGTGGATGGAATGTAGTTATCTTCTCAGCATAGTCATGCTACAGGCAGGTTTTTCATATTCAAGAGGAAATGCCTATAAGCCTGAAATATCTAATCATAATTAGTCATCTCCATTCCTTAGGAATATCAGAGGGTGACTGCTGAGCTTTCATATGAAGTTTTCCATTCTCTTATTGTCCTCATGCTTCTTCTAAATGTCTCAACTAAAAATTTCTCATCTTGGATTCCCTTTGAAATATACTGATTCTCTCTCACCAAGAGGCTGTCAAAAATTTGGAATTTTACTTAATTTTATTTGGGAGTTTGAGGGCCACAACCAGCAGTGCTCAGGGGCTACTCCTGACTTTGTGTTCTGGGCTAATTCCTGGAGGTATTATAGGACCATATGTGTTTCAAGGAACTATATCAAGGTCTGCTTCATACAAGGCAAGTTCTTTACTCAGTGTACTAAACCACTGAAACATGTCCATTTAGTTCAAAGCACTTGCCACAAATAAAATAAGACACGAGTCTCCCATGTAACCTATAAATTTACAGAGGACAAAGACCATTTCTGAACTCTTCTTCCTCTTGATTCTGCAGAGTTCAGCTGAACTACAGCACCTAGATCGGATCAGATCATTAAATATGTCTTTATAGGAACAAATGCAATATAAAAGTTGCCTCATGGGCTCTGAAAAAATATGTTATTGGTACAATTCAGCTTCTTAAGTCTTCACTTAGAGTTTTCTCTTCAAGCTCATGTTCTCCTTTGAACGAGTACCTGACTTGCTTGTCTCTGTGTGTCTTTATTTGGATTTTTCTTCCACTCTGGAGAAGTCCATATTTTCTCTTGAAACACATATTCCCTCCTCTTTCTCTCCTCTCATATCTTTCTGAGCAAGTAAAATTTAATGAGAACTATTTTGTTTTACCATTTACCTTCTGAAATTCTTTCTTTTTGTGAGTAGGAGAAAGGTAATGGAACAAAAATTCATATCAAAGTTAGAACAGATTTTGCCAGTCTTAATACAGGCCAGTCATTTCCCTGGACACTAGTGGATGAGATGGCCAAAGCAGAGAGGATACTCTATTGTCAAGCCTACTTTCCTTGATCCCCACTTAATGAAATTTGATGTAATCCTCATTAGAATTCTAATGTTTCTCCTGTGATACAAATACACAGTGGAATACTACGCAGCCATCTGGAAAAATGAAGTCATAAAATTGTCCTATACATGGATGGGCATGGAATTATTATGCTGAGTGAAATGAGTCAAAGAGAGAGAGAGATAGACTCAGAATAATCTCATTAAGCTATTGGATGTAAGAAAAATAAAAGACATTACTGTAATAATATCCACAGACAATAGAGATGAGGAATTGAAGGTTCAGCTCACGGTATGAAGCTCACCACAAAGAGTGGTGAGTGCAGTTAGAGAAATAACTACACTAGCAACTGTCATGACAATGTTAATAAGTGAGAGAAGCAGAATGCCTGTCGCCCTCCAGGGAGAGGGAGAGAAGGGAGATGGAGGGCATTGGTGGTGGGAAGGTACCACTGGTGAAGGGGAAGTGTTCTTTTCATTTTATAACTAAAATCCAACTACAAAATGTTTGTAATCATGGTGCTTAAATAAAAATAGTAATTAATAAAATAATTCTAATGTTTCTCAAAGACTTAGAATAAAGGCTACTGAAGTTTGTGTGTATATATGTGGGTTGGAGGTAGTTAGACGATTGCCTTGTATTCAGCTAACCCCCAGTTCAGTCCTGTGAATCACCCAGTAATGACTACTAAGAAGAGTACCCGAAACAGCCACTGAACACTGTTGAGTTTGATCAAACACACACAAACAAGCATAAATAAATAGGTATTTTTTTAATTAAAAGATTCATTTGGAATCATACACCCTGAAAGCTTAGGAAAAAATTTTTTATTCAGGCCCATGACCAGGTCCTCTGAGGGCAATCAAAAAGTTGTCTCCCTAAGAAGGGAAAACATCTGTGTATATGGACTCATCCCACCAATGCCGGCCACTTAGCCTGACTAATGCGGAAGTATTAGGAGCAGAAAAAACTAAGGTGGAGTGTGTCTGATAATTCTAGGGACTAGGACTTGGTCATCAGGAAAGACAGAAGCAGAAATATGAGAGCTTAATGTGCCTCCACAGCTGTTTCTAATTGCTCCTACCTGATCACTTGAGGACAGTTGGCAAAGAGAAGGGACATGTATCGATGACTTACTTAAAAATTATGAAAGGAAAATAACATTGAAAAATCTAATGAAAGAAGAAAAGGAACTCAGGGTTGGCTCTTCGATTTAGTATTTTGTCAGTCAACTTGAACTCAAAACATAGTGTTAAAATGGGAGATGGATAATGCAGCAAGAGGATCTTGGAGCACCATAATAAGCACATAAATCAGAAAAAAAATTCAAGACTTTATTTTCAAATTATATGAAATCATTAAATCACATTATTATTAAAGAATTCAAGAAGTTGTCATAGTGCTTACTAAAGGAAAGCACATTTAGGAGAAAGGCATCCTATCTCCAGCTTACACTGCTAATGGGGCATTGCCAGTTGCTCCCTCAAAGGGTATGGAAAGAAAATATGAGGTCTTAGAAATTGTTATCCCATAGTTAATATTTATTGAATGATTACATTTGTAAAAACCTTTCCCATGCATTTTAAATAACTACTTCAGGGACCAGAGTGATAGCATGGTAGTATCGCCTTTGTCTTGCATGCTGATGACCTGGGATGAACCTGGGTTCAATTACTGGCATCTGATATGGTCCCCTGACCTGCCAGGAAAAATTTCTGAGTGCAGAGCCAGGAGTAACCCCTAAGTTGCAGGGTGTGGTCTCAAAACAATATATAAATAAAAATTAATTAATTAATCTATTAATATTCATTTCATTCATCTCAAAACTTATCCTGTGACATATTTTCTTCTTAATTCTATTGTTAAGGAAATTGAAGTACATCAGGCTTCCGAAACTTGCCCAAGATCACATAGCCTACTACTGCCAGTCAAAAATTAAAACAAATTGCTTTAACATATTCATTTAAATCTTTAAGAATTATGCTATATTACCAGGAAATCAGTCCTTAGACAACAAATATTCTCTAAGTCCAGATATACTTTTACTTATTTCCTATCTGTGGATAAAGAGGCAGGGTAGTTTATTAAAAAGATTACTAGATGCTGCTTATTTATTCATCAAATTGCTATCTAATAAGCCAATTACTCAGTACCCAGTGAGGTAGCCTATCATCTCATCCACTATCTATCATACAAGATTCCAGAGATATTAAAGCAAACAAATTGGCTGTCTTTAGTTCTCTTATTGAAAATTGGAATTAGTAATTGCATCATAACATAGGACCTCATGAAACTGGCTAGTCAATATTATCAGTAAGATATGTTGGCTTGAACTCAGCATTTCAATTCAAATAATATATCAAAGATATGAGAGGTTTAGGGTCTCTTATCTTTTCCATGAAGAGCAAGTTAATTGAAAAGTAGTTGATTATAAAATACCCTCAAGTGTTCTTTTCTAAGGGAATTTTATATTGCATCATATATTCAAAAAGAGTTGCCTCTTCTAAAAGCATATAAATTGGCTTTATTTATTCTTTGAACAGCGCCTTATATGATAATTGAAATATTTTTAACCATTAGTCAGTCCTTTGGAAAATAGTCATATGTGTTTTAATTTTATCCTGGACCCGTTTTCTTTCTGTATATATATTTAGAAATATACTCCAGTCTATGTTTTCTATTAGAAACTATCTGGTTAAGATTTTTATGTTCAATGTAGTAACTAGAAAACTAAGAATATTATAATAATATTATGAATAAATTCTAGCTCTTATATTGACTGATGCATATGTAAGACAGAGCAAGAGCAAGGGCCACTACACTTATGCTTGCTTCAAAACATGGGGCAGATATTTCAAATAATTGAGTGTAGAAACATGTCTGATTTAGGCTTAGGGCAGTGGAACTTTTTTCCATCGCTCATTTGTGACATTCATATTCCAGGGTGAGAGGAGTAGAGAGGAAGTTGAGGTTGAGGGGAGGAGGGAAGAAGAGGAAGAACAAGAAAGAGTGGGAGACGTAGAGAAAGAGAAGAGAGGAAGGGTATTCTGTGGCATTTCATAATAGAATGAAAGCAGGGAAAGCGCTATAGATAAAATGAAGAGTTTTCAATTCCTTGATTTTCAACTTGTTTATTATATGAAAGTATGAAAGACATTCAAATTGTCTAAGCTTAAGTTTCTTACATGAAAATTGAACAAAATTCTCTATTCATGTACTGGATGAGAAAACACAAGAGAGAAAGCATTGAGACTTGTAATGCGAGTTTCAAATGACAGTAATTTGTAACAATACTGAAAATCACAGTGTCTAAAAGAAAAAGAGAAAGAAGAAAAAGGGAAGGAGGAAGAATAGCATAGAAGGGAAGAAGGAAGGAAAGGCAGTGTATGACATTGCATGGGGAGGATAGGAGGAAAGCAGGGACATTGATGGTGGAAAACGTGCACTGGTGAAGGGATGGGTGCTGTACATGTATTACTGAAACTCAATCGTAAATAACTTCATAACTATGTAAAAAATAAAATAAAATAATGCCCCCAAGTCAGTGTTTATTGGACATTTAAAGTTAATTTTTCTAGGAAGGAAGTAATATACAATAATAAACAATAAATGTAATTATATAAAATAAGTATATTTGCTGTCCAAGTATATTTGTTGTCAAAGGAAGGAAGGAGAAAATGAGGGAAGGAGGAAAAGAGAGAAAGAGGCAAGGAAAAAGGGAGGGAAAGAGAGAGGGAGGAGGGAGAATAGTGTAGACAGGAAGAAGGAAGGAAAGGCAGTGCATGTGACTTTGAGTTTGGTTCAGAGCCAACTATCAGCTTGGTTCTGTTTACAGTGGCACCACTCCCTCTGTAAGGTGTCCTCTCCCTCCCCCACCATTAGTGAAAGCAGACAGAATTCTAGGAGGCCTCTTACCTCATCATCACAGCTGATCGAGCATTTTCCATCCAGTGAGGCACACTATATTAAGGAAAGAGAAGAGGCAAGGAGAAAGGGGTTAAATAGAAGGCCCAATGTCCACAATGACTGACACATCTAATTAGGTTAGCAACCTGTCAGGTTGGCAACAGTCACCCACATCACAAATGTAAACTTTATCCAAGATAAAATCCCAAATTCATCATGAGGAAGCATCGAAGATGAGCCTTGACCATCCAACCAATATGAATCCCAATGAAAATGTATGTGTCAATTTGGAGTGGTAGATGGGGAAACCAAGCTCTTTTTCATTTTAAATCATGATATCAATTCTAATTTAAAATATGCTATCTTCAATATTGGTATCAATTTGTGATCTCAAATCTTTGGAAAATAGAAGACACAATTATGTGACAATTTATTTTTTTAATTATCTAATTCCCCACACTACAGTGACTTAAGACTCCTGTGTTCTTAGTAGACAATTTTATGAAATTTTTACTTAGAAGAATAGATCATTTCAACATTTATAATTAAGAAGATAGAGAAAAATATAGAGTTATTTATGTTACACTGAGCAAACAGGACTTGGACTGTTTAGAAGAGAGCTTTTCTTAAGATGGAATGCTCTGTTCAGAAGAGGTAAACTCATGTTAGTCAGATTTAGCCATGCGAAAGATCTACAAAATGACAGTAAAATAGATTCTCAAATAAATCACAGTCATCATAATATTGAAAGGCTACTATTAGAAAAGGGCCATCAACATCCATAATATTAAAAAATAACTTTTCATTTAGAAGGTCATGATCTCAAGTTCACAATCCAAACTGTTCAAAGGAGAGCACTCCTGCCTTGCTCAGCACGTGCTGTCAAGTATACTGACAGGGCTTTATTTGAAAGGTGATCTGAACAGCCCTCGGTTCATTTTACAAACATTCATCGGAAATCTGGCACTTTGAGACTCCGGGTACCCGTTGTGATCACCTGTCTAATAACAGTGTCTCTAATGTCTCGATAGGCTGATTATAACTTACCTGTCTGCTGGCAGTCCAGAACTTCCTTTGGAAAAATTCAAGTTTCATCTGAATGCCTACAGCTGGGATAAATTATAAATAAAACAGGCATTAGAGATCCTTTTACCTAATTATTTAAGATTATCCTTGAAAACAATCCATTAAGTCAAGAAGCCAATGTAAACAGATCACGTAAGAACACTTGGAAAGCCTATTTACAGGGGAGCATACCAATAAGACACTATCATTCAGTTATGGAATTATCAAGATTGTCTGTATTCAAAGAACTCCACATTAAATGCTGAGCACAGAGCAGATAATTTGTTGCAGTCAAGCTCCTTGCATGTTTAAAAATGCAGAGACTTGAGGGCTGGAGCAATAACATAGCAGGTAGGGCTCTTGTCTTGCACGTGGCCAATCCAATTAGATCCCAAGCATCTCATATGGTCCCCCGAGCTCACCAGGAGTGTTTCCTGAGCACAGAGACAGGAATAACTACTGAACACTGCCAGGTGTGACCCTAAAACAACAAAAAATATTATCTCTAAGGGTTATCTTTCACCAATTTCAGCTAAAAACAGGAATACAGAAAAAAGTAAATATTCCAGAGGTCGGATTTCCTTTTTCAGTTGAGTGTGAGTGTGTGTGAGTAAGAGATAGAGAGAGAGAGAGAGAGAGAGAGAGAGAGAGAGAGAGAGAGAGAGAGAGAGAGAGAGAGAGAGAGAGAGAGAGAGAGAGAGAGAGAGAGAGAGAGAGAGGGATCACAATTAACAGTGCTCACCGGGGTGAGGAGGATGCAAAAAAAAAAAAAAAAAAAAAAGCAGTGCTCAGCGACTTACTCCTGACTGCTTGCAAAGCTCCTTGGTGGTGTTTGGGTGACCAAATGCAGTGTCAAGAAAACTGAATCGCAAAACAAATTCCTTAACCGTCAAACTGTCTTTTCAATCCTAATGGTCTGGGTTTCTTTAGACTTTGTGTTTCTTTTATTACTGTGTGAATTTCAGGTCTGAAAAAATGATATGATGTATTTGTTTTTTAGATAGAATCTTGTGAATTATTTGTCATGAGGCTTGAATTTGGAATTTAGTCAACTGCTATGATGTGACTTTCTTAAACAGTCCCCAGTATCACACAGTTACACTTATGAAATAGTACAATTGTCTGACAGTGGAAAGTTCATGAAAGCTGGAGTTAATACTTGTTCTGTCAAGAGAAACATATAGCTAATGAAAAGGTCAAGAAAGTGGCTTTTAGGGTCAGAGAGTACAGCTAACAGGGCACTTCACTTGCACACGGCTAATGTCGGCATTCGATCCCCAGCACCACCGTCTCCCAAACCTGTCAGGAGTAATCTCTTAGAACCACATTGGGTGTGATCTCTAAAATAAAAATATTAAAAAATAAAATAGCTGCAAGATTCAGGAAGTGGAATTTAGTGACTGTTCAGAACTGTGAAGTGAATAAGTTCATGGCAAACATTTTCTCTATGAAACCAAACAATGCAAAAGATTTCAGAAAATATTCAATTCAATGCACAGGTATCATCAGATGGTGAGAACACTTCAGAATATCAGAAATAAAGGATAAGACTTTGGGCATATAACAGTGAAACCCTCTACGGGACACCATGTTCTCACATATAATTTTTAAAAACTTCATAATCTTGCATAATATCATGCAAATTTGCATAACCTTCCCAATTTTATTATAACTGAATACACCCAGTATTATCTCTCTTTCCACAACTTTTTCATCTTAATATCTATCATAATCCCAATATAAGTAATATGATCCATTAAAAGAAATGTACAATTACAGAAAAAGAAAAATAACAGACTAATTTTGAAAAAACATCTAGCCAATGGAATTCCCAGGTAGATCTGTTCCCAGGCTGAGAAATATGTGGCCTTCTTGGAAAGGAAGTATACCAAATTCTTGTCCTGCTGAAGGCTCAGCAGCTCCATCCATATCCTATATCTTTCAGTATATAAGTAGCCACACTTTACAGCCTTAAAACTAATCTCTAAGAGAGATATCATGGCACGGAATTGTCCCCGTTCCGTAGCTCCTAGAGTGCATGGTTCCATATGCAGCCATTTGACACTCCAAATTTTACAACACTGATAGCCCTGTAGGTACACAGCAAATTTGATTGCAAAGTTGCATAAAAATCCACTAACTTCAATGAGCAGAAACAGCAACACAAAGGGGTCAACTAACACTGGAAACCTCAGTATATCATCCTTAATAACACCTTATGTTATAAAAATCTTCATAAATTTTCTTTTATCAAACGTTTTTTTTTTGATAATTCAATTTGACTTTTTTTGCAACAGGCAATTCAAAGTAAATTACTTTGTGCTTGTTAAGAAGGCAGGTTTGGGGACATTGGTAGAGGGAAGGTTTTATTGGTGCTGGGTTTGGTATTAGGACATTGAATGCCTGAAATATGTATTATGAACAACTTTATAAATGAGTGTTTGAATGAAGTTTCAAACATAAATAAAAGGAAGAAATTTAGTCGACACTCTGAAAATATTATATACACTACATGATAGTCTCACATAGATGTAACACAGCACGTGGCTGTAGAAGTTTATTCATGGGCAGGGACTTACGTGTTCTTGCTTCATGCTAAAACATTGACTGGACTCAGCATAGTGAAACCCCACAAAAGCAAACATGTGGTGCTTAATTTTTTGTTAAAAATATTTTTTCAATTCAATACATTCTCCATTTCTAAGCATGGAATAATTGCACTTATCTGTGTTATCTATTAATCTATTTATATCTATACACAGACAGATAGATATATAGATGATGGATAGATAGATAGATAATAGATAGATAGATAGATAATAGATAGATAGATAGATAGATAGATAGATAGGTAGATGATTGATAGACAGATAGATCGTCCTGATGAGGGAATACAATCTTTTAAAGGAGAGATGCATTGATCATCCTTGGCCACAGAGCATAAGAGGAGATGGAAAGTAAAGGAAGAAATCAAGGAGAAAAAAAGAAAATGAGAAAAGTATATAATGGGGGCAGAGTGAAAAGGCCTCAGTTATACTTGTAATGTGGGGAGTGGTATAACTATTACACATAGCACAAATTCAAAAACACAGAAAACATGAGATCCAAAGTATGACCACAAAATGATTAACATGTCCATCTAAGTGGCAAGCTTGGGGTAGTGGAAAACATGGACATTCTGGTGGAGTAAATTTGGCACTGGTGATGCAATTGGTGCTAGAATATTCTTGGCCTACAATTAAACTCTCAATAATTTTGCAAACTATGGTTATTTAAGTTAAAATTATTTAATAATTTTTCCAAAGAGATAGTACAGGGCCTGGGATATTTTCTGCTTGAATGTGGCTGACTCATAAAATATTCACCATTGCATGAATTTCTGAGTATTGCAGGAAGTGACAGATGAGCAAGGTACAGCCCCTAAGCACTGACAGCTGTGACACAATTCTTCCTCCATTTTTAAAGCCACCTTGAGGATGCTCATATAGGCTGCTTATATCTTATAACTACTGACAAACAAGAAGAACAAGAGTAACATGGATTTTAATTAGAGTCAAAAGTCACACCCCTCTAAAGGATCTTCTGGTGGCATGTTAGAACCATCTAGAAATGCTTCCTTTCTTGAAAGAAGAACTCTGAGGCATACTCAGTGGGCCAGCCAAGTTGACATTTCAGTATTAGGACTCTTGGGTAAGGTGCTCAGGCTTTCAGTATGGAGAATTACTCAGGGCACCTTCATGGTTTGGTTTTCAAGAGACTCTAGGATGGCAACTGATGGTATTCAAGAGACTATTTTTTAAATAATAATATTTGTATTTAAGCAGCATGATTACAAACATGTTTGTAATTGGGTTTCAGTCATAATAAAAGAACACCTCCCTTCACCAGTGTAACCTTCCCACTACCAATGTCCCCCAATTCCCACCTCCCTAACCCTTGCCTGTCTTCAAAACAGGTATTCTACTTCTCTCACTCACTACCATCGTCATGATAGTTGTCAGTATAGATATTTCTCTGATTGCACTCACCACTCTTTGTGGTAAGCTTCATACCCTGGGCCAGTTCTTCCAGCCCTCATCTCTATTGTCTGTTAAATTAACATACTTTCTTTAATTTTTCTTATATCCCACCGGACTGAGACTATTCTGAATCTATCTCTCTCCCTCTGACTTATTACTGTCAGCATAATAGTTTCCATGTCCATCCATGTATAGAAAACTTCACAACTTCATTTTTCCTGATGGCTACATAGCATGTCATTGTGTATATGTACCACGGATTCTTTAGCCACTCATCTGTTATCTGTCATATGTTTATGTTCCAGATTCTGGATATTGTAAATAGCGCCGCAATGAATATAGGTGTGCAGAAGTCATTTTTAAATTTTGTTTTTGTGTTCTATGGTATATCCCCTACAAGTGGTAGAGCTGGATCATATGGTAACTCAATTTCCAGTTTTTTAAAGATTCTCCATATTGTTTTTTTATAAGGGCTGCACTAGAAGGCATTGCCACCAGCAGTGAATAAGTTTTAGGAGAATGTTTGTTGCTGACTCAGATCTCCTCATCATAGACATTTTTTTGGTCACACCCAGCAGCGCTCAGGGGTTCCATCTGGCTCTACAGTTAGAAATCGCTCCTGGCAGGCTCAGGGCACAATATGGGATGCTGGGATTTGAATCACCATCCTTCTGCATGCAAGGTAAATGCCCTACCTCCATGATATCTCTCCGGCCCCCCTTCATGGATAATTTAAGAGGAAATATTGTTGCTTGTGTTTCATGTCCATGAAACATATACCTAGAGTATATATACCTAGAGTATATCCATCAGAAACACTGTAAGTCGAGTCTAGTACTGGGTGTGTTTGAAACACAGTTAAGGGTTTGAAAGTGAAGCCAGGTTTGATCGGGGCTGTTCTGAAATGCTTGTACAGGTCCAACTAACTGGTTTGTGAGACATTGGGGCCGACAGAAAAGATAAATTGCTTTTCTAACTCTGGGAAAAAAAATCAAAGAATATTGGTTAGAAGCCAATTTAGAGGCTAAGGACCTTGACTAAACTTTTCATATTTACACAGGCAGATCTGAAAGGCAGGCCCATGCTCGAAGAGGTATTAGAAATGAGTCTTTCTAGTTCTAGTGAAGATTGGAAGAGGCTACAGAAAACTGACTTTCCTGCAGAAGGCCTCCTAGTGGATATGACAGTCTTGTCACTGGTGTCTAAGAGGTGGATAGCGAATGAATCTCTCCCTCCTGTTTCTCTGAAGTTCATTCTTAGCAAACCCCAGACAGCTCTCCTCTGCCCAACTGCAAGAGTCTGAGGCTTTGAGAGCATTCAAAGTAAGAGAAATGTTTCTGGGGTTACCCCAGAGGACTTGTCCAAGGTATCTCTAGATGGGCTAGAGACAAGGTGGGCTTCCCCTGGGCCCACCCACAATTTCTTCAACTCCTCTGATTCTTTCTGAACATCCCTCCCATCTTGTGATGGATGTCTCATTGACACATCTCTCATGTGGCTAGCTGTTTCCTTCTGAGTGTTTATCCATCGCACATACTTGCAGTCTGCTATCATCTGCCCCTTTCAGTCTGTACCCCAGCTCCTCGGAGTGTTTTCATCTTTCTTTGTGAGTCAGTTTCTCCATCCCATTAATCATTTGAGTGGCTTCTCTCTGATCTTACTCCAGCAGGCTGCATCCTCTCCATAGACCTGATGCCCTAAGCTAGACACTCATTTCCCTCAGTGCTGACTCCTTCCCTTGCCTTGGTTGATGCCTAGGGTTCCCAGCTAGTGTAGTCCTCACTCCAATCAATATGATCTTTTTATTTTTATTTTTAATTACTTTTCTCAAGCACCATGGTTACAGGGTTGTTTATAATATGGTTGTGTTTTTTGGCAATTGCAAAATTGTTCACGATTGACTTTCAGTCATACAACATACAACACTTTCACCAGAGCACATTTGCTGCCAATAAAATCACCAATGCCCCCTGTTGCTCTCCTCCTCTCCTCTCTGCCTGACTCTGAGCCAGACCTTTCCCCACTTTACCCCACTCTCTCTTTCTCTCTCTTTCTTCTTTTCCCCTTTTGAACACTTCGGTTTGCAATATGGTTGCTGAAAGGACATCATGCCTATCACTTTATCTCCTTTCAACACATACTTCTTTTCTAGAGCGATCATTTCTAACTAGCATTGTCATAGTAGTCCCTTCTCTGCTCTAATTACCCTCCATCACTAACTGTGGCTTGATCTTCTCTGTTTTTATGTGTCTGTGCTTTAACAAGTCAGTCCCTATTCTACTTTTAGGAATTCTGACCTGGCTTCCCACCATATATCTGGATTCGTAGCATATTCATATAAAATTAACATATTATTCTTTAATGAAAATAT
Organism: Suncus etruscus; assembly: GCF_024139225.1. NCBI lineage: Eukaryota > Metazoa > Chordata > Mammalia > Eulipotyphla > Soricidae > Suncus > Suncus etruscus. The sequence goes on along the minus strand of NC_064854.1, from coordinate 127,789,132 downwards.
TGACAATCCCTTCATAATCATTGATGCAGAGACCTACTCTTTGCATATAAATGGTTCGAGTGCTATGAAGAAGCAGAACACATGCTTCCTTATGGGCTGAGGTAGGAGTAGCTATTTGATAATAAATAAATAAATAAATAAATAAATAAATAAATAAATAAATAAATAAATAAAGATAATAAAGAGGTCCCAAAAGAGAACTCTGCAACATGGGTGATGAGGCAGACCTGACTTGAAGAAGTTGACAAGAACTTTATGGCAGATAAGGCAAGGCCATTTAACTCAAGAAAAAGGAAAACAGAAAAGAAAATAACCCAAAATCAGGAAACAGGAAAGGAATAAAATAAACCCTAAAAAGAGAAGAGTGTCTTCTGAAGCTTGAAAGAATGGACTTGGGAGCTAATTGTGCAGGTTGGAGGCAAATATAAGAAGGCTGTTGTGTCAATTCAATGCATCCAAAGAATATTCTGTTCCAAATTGCATGTCCTTATAGAAATAAAATCTTTAAAAGTTTTGGTTTTGGGGCCACAACCAGCGATGCTCAGGGATTACTCCTGGCTATATGCTCAGAAATTGCCCCTGGCTTGGGGGACCATATGGGGCGCCGGGGGATCGAACCACAGCCTGTCCTTGGCTAGCACAAACAAGGCAGATGCCTTATGCCTTGCGCCACCACTTTGGTCCCAGAAATAAAATCTTATTGAACCATGCATAGTCTTGTTCATTTGTTTACACGTAATGGTACATTCAGAGCTGAGAAATTTGAACAGAAACTGATTAGCCCACAACACTGAAAATTCTTACTCTTTAGCCCTTAACGAAAAATAAATTCTGATACCTGTTATATAGTCTAATGCAGCGTTTTTCAACCATTGCACTATGGCACAGTAGTGTGCCTTGAGATATTGTCTGTTGTGCCATGGGAAAAATTTCAATTTCATCCTTAACATGCTGCTGTAGCTCACAAATAGGCCAATCATTAGATTCTAATGATTTATTTCATAATAAAGTAATTATAAAATGATTCATTTGTGTTTATTTGATTCCTATTTAACAGCATTACTTTATATAGTCAATATAGGCACACAGTTAAATTTTTTAATATTTTCTAATGGCGGTGTGCCTTGTGATTTTTTTTCATGAAAAAAGTGTGTCTTTGCACAAAAGGTTGAAATACACTGGTCTGAGCTCGCTTCGGCAGCACATATACTAAAATTGGAACGATACAGAGAAGATTAGCATGGCCCCTGAGCAAGGAAGACATGCAAATTCATGAAGTGTTCCATATTTAAAAAAAAATACACTGGTCTAATGAGACATTTAAGATAGTTTTGGAGAAAATTGGATCAGATCTATATCATAATATGGGGAAACCTGGATATTAGAAGATGAAGAAGAGGTGAATCAGACAGTCACAGAGAATTAATGCACATGACTTCTTATCTTATATTCATGAGACTGAAATAAAGAGAAAGACAGCATGAACCCAAGGAAAGAATATCCCTACTTTCTCTAACAGACAAAAAAATACTTGCAACCATCATATGCCCAGTTATATTCAGAAAATTAAGAACTTCCATAAACAGAAAAGTAGAACTTTTTATTTGACTTTGTTTGTATCCATATTTTACTTTTGCTTTATTTAAACTTTTATTTAAAAAATTTTTATATCTTTGACAAATCCCATTCTCCCCCTATTTCCAATGGAACCCAAATGGAACCTGAGATATTTGTCATGCCCATGGATTTTGTTCTTTCAACAACATTTTAAGCCATAGCTGTATATTCTGATTCAAATCAATCTTGCTAATTCAATAACGAAAACAAGGCTAGAAAATGTTTTAGCAAAACCCAAGTCTCTAGGAGAAAGAAGAAAATAAAAACACCATTCCTGGGTTTTAAAATTTTTTAGACAGTCCAGAAAATCATCAACATATTTCTCCCAAATTCTTTATTTGCTTCACTTACACTTGAGGCACAGTCTTTTGGGATCTCTGGGAAAACTTGTCACGAGGGGGAAGACTGAAGAACCCCTTTTCATCACAGCATATGGTGACGCCTTCCTCAACTTCCAGAGCCAGTCAACTCAGAAAAACGTATCCTTTGGTAATATTTTTGAGCAAGGCTTCTATTGCAACAGTTATTCCCAGACACTAAGATGACCTTTGGAAATTAGCAGAACCCCCAAATCATTCTTTTCAGTTTTTTTTGTTTTATTTTTGTTTGTTTGTTTGTTTTTGGGCCACACCCGGTGATGCTCAAGGGTTATTCCTGGCTATGTGTTCAGAAATCACTTCTGGCTTGGGGGATAATATGGGATGCTGAGGATCTAACCACCATACATCCTGGATCAGTTGCATGAAAGACAAACACCCTACTGCTGTGCTATCACTCTGGCCCTATTAGAATTTCTACCTATAGAAATTCTATAGAGTCCTTCACATAAATATAAACCATCTAGAGTTCTGACATTTCCCCTTGGTTTTAACTATGATTTTTATCAGATCTGACAAAGATGAGCACAAGTTTCACCTAAGCACTACAATATACAGACCATTTGGTTTATAGAACATAAATTTTGATCAAATGTTCAGTAGATACATTTGACTATATAGGTAAAAGTTAAATAAAATTAATAATATAGCTTCTCAATCGCATTAGCCACATTTTAAGTATTGTCATGTGGAGCTTGTAATAATCATACTGGACCAGACAGATTGAATACATCCATCATCACAGGAAGTTCTGAATACACTGGTTCATGATAGCAGGAAGGTTTACAGAGTGAGGCTGGACTCTAACAGACTGGAGGCAATAATCTCTAAACCTGTTTGTGCTACCCACTTCCTGGAAGAAGCAAAAATGAGATTGACTGTGTTATAGAGGTGAGATAGGACTGTCAATGTGAGAATTCGTAGATTTGCAAAAAGAAGTTGGCAATTAGTTGGAGAGAAACCTAGAGAAATCAATGCAATATGCTCATTGTAGCTACCACCCCCAAGATGTATTTATTTTTCTTTACAAAATTTGAGAATACAAATTACATTTCCAGTGCTATTATATTCAAGTGCGTTCAAGATAAAATCATGCATGCATCTCATATCAGGTTAATAGACATACAATCGAGTATAATTCAAGATTTACCCAAGAACAATGTTACATGAAAAATTAGAAATAAAATAACTTTTTCATATTGCATTCATTTAACAATAATTTTCTATGGGCTTGGCCTCAACTTGCAACATACCATTAGGAGCACAAATCTAGTTTGTAAAATAGTGTTTACCATGCCTGGCATGCAAGCTCACGCAAACACTATACTTCTCTTTGCCCAGGATTCCAGCCATACAATATATTCACATTCACCCAAAGTCCTCACATGCATCTGAAGACACAAAACATTTTCACCACTATCAATAAATTATAAATAGGGGATTTTTATTAGTAGAGGTATGATTATTAATTCCAGTTATAAAATTACTTCTATGTGCTCTAGGGTATATCATCTTACTTCTCTGTCTCTTCAGAAATCACACTGACTTTAACTTCTGAAAAGGACTTTCATGGGATGTAGATAAATCATACAAAATAAAGTAATATCCATTCCCTAATGTATAAATAGTGTTGTCAACATCCATGTTAAGATAATGGTGTAATCCTTTAGTCTTTTTATCACCAAACATCTATCATGTCAATACATTTAAACTTAATGTAAGTTTAACTTAAATGAGTACTGTCAATTGTGAGCAATGCAGTAACTAGGTAAAGATCTTATAATAAAACATTTCTATATTTGAAGTGGGAGAAAGATCATGTGGGCATGGAAAAATTCGGCAAAATATGAAAGATGCTACTTTTTTTAGTTAAACAAACTCAAAATAAATTTATGTATTTTAGTTGCAAAAATTCTCAAAATAAATTTATTTATCTGCTTCAGAATCAATGCTCCATAATTCAAACTCTATTTCCCAAAGATAGGAGTAGAGATCATTTGGAACCAGACTAGCTAGATCAGCACGCAAACTCTAAGAGGATTATTTTCCCTGCCACTGACACCATCATCACCAAGTTCTCCTCAGCCAGGCTACCAGGCTTCAAAGCTTTTCAAATGATTGGCTACTGTTGGCAGCATAATATTGGACAATGACTTCATTCCAAAGCACAAACTGAGAAACAGATCCCAGAACTGCCACAAACTGGCTTGGTCCATAGGCATGAGTGTTTTCTCCTAATGCATTCTGACCCATGAGGAAGGATAAGGTAGAAAATGGAGTCTTTATTAGATAAAATAAAGTTACAAGTGAATGATAATATAACTGCGAAGGACTTTCCACGCATTTCATCACTTAGGAGTGGAAAGTTTCCTTGAAACCCAAGCTCCACAAATAAATGCTGGCCATTCCTTCTCTCATCCAGAAAATCAGCTCTTTACTTGTCATATTTGTCAAGCAGGGTAGTGGTTAACTTTACACGGCTGGGTTAATACTTCCACCCTGTCCCCAGCCTGCCCTTTGACAGAACCCGTGATTTTCCTTCCCCATACACAAAGGCAATGATTGCTAGCAGTGATGGTAACAAGACCTGGCACCATTTGGATCCCAACTTGCATTAATTAACAGACAAATCTAATAGCTGCTAGCCAAGCCACATTTGTTTAAATGTTTTCTTCTGTTTGTTTTCAAAATAGTTAATTGCAAGTAGAACTAGCCATGAATCTGAATGTCACTTTTTGGAACTATTTCATGATTAACCCCATAGGTTTGGAAAGGGGCCATTGTTTTGGAGCATTGAAGGAAAGAACTCTAGCCTTCTTTACATCAAATAAAAGGCTTTTCCAAAGGGGTCTACTAATGTCCAGGATAAATTACTTAACACATGAATAACAATTTAAAACCATAATGTGAATTATGACATAACTCATCTGTTAAATATTTCATGTGAAGATTTTAATGAATTGCATGATGGAATGTTGGACAAGAAAGACAACTAAAATTCTGGGACTAATTTGGTCAAAACTGAGAACAGAGCATCCTTATGAAGATGCAGGGGAAGGAAAGACAGCTGTAATCACATTTCTCCTGGGTGTCAGGCTGCAAGTCCAAAAGTTTCCTTAAAAGATTATCATGGAGGAAGAATGATCAACAAAAGCCCTTTATAAAAATATGTAGATCAAAGCAGTAGTCATTTACTATAATATTAGTAAAGCCTGAACATTAATCTCCAAGGTCTGGCTTCATTTCAGAAAAATTAGGTCTCTGAGACAGTCCTATAGCCACAGACATACCTCATATTTTACCCTATGAAGTACGTATATAAGCAAAGAAGCACCATGATAAAATAAGATGGGTTATTTAAAATACAACTTCCAAACCTTGCATATTTCATTTCTAAAGTTTTCTTTTGGTATTGATATATGTGTGTGTTGCATTTTTATACATACTTTTTGAATAACAACTTGATAGATGTATTTGGTGAGAGAGGAGGGGGAACACAATTCTTATTATCACCCATCTGACAATGGGAAACAAAAGATTTTCTTTAAAGACTCAAAGTTAGTTTATAGAGGTTTATTTTAATCAGGTAGCATCTCCACTGATTGTATTTGGACTTTTGAAATGTGTACAGGAGACCTGATCTATTTGTCCATACATTCCTTTTGCAATATCTCTGTTTTTAATCTTCTCATAGCTTCCTGGGAACAGTCACCTTTGGTATAAAGTATAATGAATGACAGCTATAAATGTTTCCTCTATTGGGGGTTTAATTATTTGACAGACTTAATGTTGAAAAGAATTAGCAGATCTGTGGGATGGAATAATAATTTTCTTTCACCCTGAGGTAATCTGGAAACATTTTTCCAGACTTCATCAGAAGAAACCTATATTCCCTCGGCTTTCCAAGGCCACAGGAGCTGGCATAAAATAGTTTTCATCAGATCATTTTAAGCTCACTAAACTCCTCAAATATTACTTCAATAAAGTTTTCAACTCAATACATTTAAAGTCAATTTTCATTCATATAATCTATCAGAAGTTTCAGGCTTAACTAGACTTTAGTTGAGGTCATACAAATCAATGTCTATTAAGAAAATGATGATCTTTCCAATACAGCACCTTAAATACAACCTAATAATAGGCAACAAAGTGATGATAACAAACATCACAGGGAATGAAGGTGTCATCCCACCCACAGGACCTGTGGCAACAAGACCCACACTAACCAAAGGGCTTTAATGGAGGTGAGCTGATCCTGCCCAGAAGAGGACAACCAGAGGATCGTGGCTACTTTACTACACTCCACAACAGCACACTTCTCTGAGTCAATGATCCTCAGCACAACATGTAGAAACACTGTTCTACAGCATGACAATGGGGAACCATTGTCTCTGTGCCACCAGGCATAAAGAATGAATAGGGCAGCTCTGACAACAAAAAGGTGCCAGCAACTTATTTAGCCTCTCAGATAAAGACTTTAGAGAGGAAATATGGAGAAAAAATATCCTCATGAAACTCAAAGAAAGCATGGATTGAACTGGAAAAAAAAAATAAACCCACAAATAAGCAAGAGGAAGGGCCAGTGCCGTGTCAATACAGGTAAGGCATCTGCCCTGCAAGCACTAGCCAAGGACGGACTGTGATTCGGTCCCCTGGCGTCCCATATGGTCCCCCCAAGCCAGGAGCAATTTCTGAGTGCATAGGCAGGAATAACCCTTGAGCGTCAATGGGTGTGACTCAATAAACAAAACAAAACAGAAAAACACACACACAAAAACAAAACAAAAAAATAATCAAGAGGATATGAAAGAAAAGAAAAAACTCCAGATTGAAATAACAGGACTGAAAAACTTGGCAGGTGAACTGAAAAGCCTCTACAACAGAGTAATAGTAGCTGGGGACAGAATCAGTGAACTGGAAGATGAGCTGCATAACAACTCCATACAACAGAAGACATTGAAAAAGCCTTAAAACAAATGATCAGACAATGAAAAAAAATTCTCAATGAATGTGCACAGATAAAAATAGAAGTCTTTGATAAACTCAACAAAAACGATGTAAGGATTATTGGATTCCCAGAGATACTAAAATAAAAATCCCCATGAAGAATCAACAGTCAAGGATATTATTGCAGTGAAACTCACAGAGTTAAAGAGTGCATGCAACCAAATCCGGCATGCCGAAGAATACCAGCTAAAGAGATCTGAAGAAAAGCACCCCAAGACAAATCCTAGTCACAGTGATGAATCCCACAGATAAGGATATAATACTGAAAGCAGCAAGATCAAAAAGGGAAATTACATTTAAAGGAGCATCCTTAAGATTTACAGAAGATCTGTCACAAGAAAACCTCAAGACAAGAAGGCAGTGTTGAAATATAATGTCAAAACTCAATGAAATAAATGCTTCACCAAGAGTACTTCAGCCAGTCAGACTCATATTCAGGTTTGAAGGGAGCATGCATAGCTTCAGGGATAAACAACGGCTCAGAAACTTTACAGATTCAAACCAGTCTTAAAAGACAAACTGAAAATTTTACATTAAGACAAGCAGACAACAAATACAACAAATTCCTACAGAAATGAAATTAAGCTACTAAAATTCAAATACCTGTCAGTGAGGAAATGGTTAAATATTGAATCGGAAATAGCCTCACTATGTATTTATCTATAGAAGTTAAAAGGAATAGGTGCTGGAGCGATAATACAGTGGGTAGGGCATTTGCCTTGCATGTGGCCAACTTGGGTTCGATCCCTAGCATCTCATGTGGTCTCCTGAGCCTACCAAGAGGGATTTCTGAACGCAGAGCCAGGAATAAACTCTGAGGACCACTGAGTGTGGGCCAAAACAAGCAAACAAACAAAAGCAAGTTAGAATAATTGATTATCTCTCTCAATGGTAATGTAATAAATGCACCAGTGAAGAGTCATAGAGTGGCAAAATGGATCAAAAACCTGGATCCACAACATTTTCCAGATCTACCAGCCCCATTGGGGTGCCCTTGTGTACTATCATTCTTTCACCATACCCTTGGGTACCCCCTGACAGCTAGTGGAGCTGCTCATTTTTCCAGTATGGGCTCCCAAGGTCTAAAACCCTCTCTCAGCCCTTGAAGACTTTTCCCCTTCCCCTGTGTATTCTTCTGACATCCCCCAATAAAGAATCCTAACTCTCTAACAAAAAAGCTAAATCCAATATTCTGCTGTTTACAAAAACACAACTGAATAGTAAGAACAAACAGTCTCAAAATAAAAGGTTGGAGGATAACCATCCAAGTAAACAACTCTCTTATAAAGGCTGGAGTGGCCATATTTCTATCAGATGACACAGACTTTAGACTTAAAAAAGTTATAAAGGACTGAGATGGACATTTAATAATAATAAAAAGATATGTACAATAGGACAAAATCATACTCCTAAACATATATATATATATATATATATATATATATATGTATAGACTACACTATTCACAAACAAGAATCAATGGCCTTCTTTTACATAAATAATGATAGAGAAAAAATAGATGTTAAAAATACAAACCCACTCACAATGCTGTCACAGAAAATCAAATATCTTGGAGGTAACTAAAGAAGTGAAGAACCTACATAGAAAAGCTACAAAACACTGTTTCAAGAATAAAAGAAGACACAAGGAAATTGAGACACATAACTGTTGATAGTTTGGGGGATCTTAGCATTATTAAAATGGCAATATTCCCCAAAGCATTGTATGATTAAATGCAATTCCTCTAAGGATACCCATGGCATTCTTAAAAAAAAGTATCAAATACTCCTGAAATTTATTTGAAACAATGAATGCCCACAAATAGATAAAGCAACATTAGAAAAAAGAAGATGGGAGGCATTACTTTACCCAACTTTAAATTGTATTACAAAGCAATTGTCATTAAAACAGCATGGTATTGGAACAAAGACATACCCTTAGATCAACAGAATAGACTTGAGTATTCAGAGAATGTTCCCCAAACATAATCAATTAATCTTTGGTAAAAGGGCAAAAAATGCAAATGGAACAAGGAAAACCTCTTCAACAAACGGTGCTGGGACAACTGGTCAGCCATATGCAAAATATAGCAAACTCGGACCTCCATCTAACGTCATGTACAAAAATAATCAAAATAGAGTAAAGGGGCCAGAGGGATAAGCATGGAGATGAGGCGTTTGCCTTCCATGCAGAGGGATGGTGGTTCGAATCCTGGCATCTCATTTGGTCCCCCGAGCCTGCACAAGTGATTTCTGAGTGTGGAGCCAGAAGTGGCCCCTGAGCACTGCCGGGTGTGACCCAAAAATAAAAACAAAATGGATTAAAGATCTTGTTATCAGATTGGAAACCAAAGATATATAGAAGAAAACGTTCAACTTGTCAAAAACAAAAGTCTAGGCCCAGATGGATTCACTACTGAGTTCTTTCAAACTTTTCAAGAAGACCTACTGCCAATCTTTCCAGGCTCTTTCAGGAAATTGAAGAAACAAAAACATTCCATTTCTATGCAGCAAACATCACCTTAATACCAAAAGCAGACAGAGAAACCATAAGAGACAGATAGAGACAGACAAAGAGACAGACAGAGAGAGAAAATTGAAGGCTAACATCCTCAATGAACACATAGTTGCAAAGATCCTCAACCAAGAAGCTGGAGTGGTTGTGCAAGCGGTAAGGCATCTGCTCCCAAGCCAGGATCCATTTTTGAGTGCATAGCCAGGCATAATCCCTGAGTGTGACTGGGTATATCCCAAAATCAATAACAACAAAAAGATCCTCAACTAAAGGCTAGCAAATAAAATCCAACAATTCATCCAAAAGATAACATCATGATCAAATAGGATTTATTCCAGGGGTACAAGAATGGTTTAACATATGCAAGTCACCCAATTTAATACACCATATCAATAAAAGAAAAATTAAAGTCATATGGTTATACCCCTCACAAAAAACAAAGAAAATATTAAGGAAAGTCATCCAGGACATTGACACTACAGGTATCTTCAAGGAGGAAACACCACTGCCTAAACACGTGGGAGCAGAGATAAACAGATGGGACCATATTAGACTGAGAAGCTTCTGCATCTCAAAGGAAATAGTGACTAGGACTCAAAGATTACTCCTGGAATGAAAGAAACTATTCACTCAATACCCATAAGATAAGGGGAAAATATCTAAGATAATCAACGTACTGGCAGAACTTAACAAGAAAAAAAAAATCTAACCCTATCAAAAAGTAGAGAAGAAATCAATAGACATTTTCTCAAAGAAGAAATACAGATGGCCAAAAGGCACATGAAAAAATGCTCCATATCACTAATCATCAGGAAGATGCAAATCAAACAACAATGAGATGGCATCTCATGCCATAGAAACTGATATACATCACAAAGAACAAGAACAGTCAGTTCTGGTGGGGATGTGGGGAGAAAAGAACTCTCATTTATTGCTGGGGGTGATACCATCTAGTCTAGCCTTAATGGAAAACAATATGGAAATTCTTAAAAAAAAACCTAGAAATTGAGCTCCCATATAATCCAACTATACCACTACTAGGAATATACCCTAGGAACACAAAAACTGTATCCAAAAATGCCTCTGCATGCCTATGTTAATTGTAGTGCTATTTACAATAAGCACAATCTGGAAACAACTCAGGTGCCCAACAACAGATGAGTGGCTAAAGAAACTGTGGTACATATACACATGGAATACTATGCATCTGTTAGGAACAGTGAAGTCATGAAATTTTCCTATACATGGAGGACATGATGAAATAAGCTAAGTGAAATAAGTCAGAGGGAGAAAGATATAAACAGAATAGTCTCACTCATCTCTGGAATTTAAGAAACATAAAAGGCAGTATAGTAATAATAATAATATTCAGAGATAATACAGATGAGGGCCAGAAGAACCAGCCCAGTATATGAGGCCTACCACAAAGAATGGTGAGTGCAGTTAAAGAAATAAGTACACTAACAACTACCATGGAAATTGTAGTGAGTGAGAGAAGTAGAATGCCTGTCTTGAATACAGGCAGGAGGTTGGGGAGGAGGGAGTTGGAGGACATTGGTGTCAGGAAGTTTGCACTTTTGAGGGGGGTGTACATTTTATCATTAAAACCAGCTATTAATGTGTTTGTAACAATGGTGTTTAAATAAAGATGTTATTAGAAATTAAAAAAATAATATCATGGGTCAGTTTTCTTCATGTGTGTGTGTCACTACTAGTAATGTTTAGGTTAATCCAGTTTTGCATAAAGAATTATTCCTAGGAGTGCTGGGGCTTCATATAAGATATGAAGTATTGTACCCAAGTAAATCAAGTGCTACACCATTGTACTGTCTATTAGCAGTCAGATTTCCAAATAATTTAAAGCCCATAATAGAATAAGATGTAGCTGACAACCCCCTACAACTGCATAATTCTGAGCATACTGAATACAATGCAACACTATACAATCAAGTTAGCACCAAGGAAAAAAGGAGTTGTCCACACAGACTCAGCTCATTTGAAGAAACTTGAGTCTAAAATTTCTATACTTGGTGAACTGAAGGATAGATTATGCTTTTTGTATAGGAATCAATTTAGTGAGCTGATGACTTGTAGGAACATGATTTAGATCAGGGGTCTCAAACTCGCGGCCCACGGGTCGTTTGCGGCCCTCCATACAACATTTTGTGGCCTGCGGCCAGCCTTCAAATATCACAGTATTCGCAATTATTCACTTACCAAATAATTACAATAAAAATTGCATTAGTAAGAAAAAAATTGCATTAAACATTCGCATAACCCAAGCAGTTCTGTTCGGGGTATGCAAATGTTTAATGCAAATTTTTGCAATTCTTTTCTTACTAATGTGATTTTTATTGTGAATATTTGGTAAGTGAATAATACTGAATACTTTGCGCCTAGCGCAGACGTCATTTCTGCTGCTCCTGCCCACTGTCCCTTGCATTATTGAGGCCTAAGGGAGAGAAGTTTATTACAGAATTAGATTTTGTCATACCTTCATCATGACTTCATCAAAGCCTGCAGTGAAGAGAAAGATCGATGGCGAGCACAGACAATTTCAGGAAAAGTGGGAGATGCAGTATTTGTTGAGCACAGGGGCATCCCCACATGTCTTATTTGCTCAGAGAAAGTTGCAGTGACAAGAAATACAACTTGAAACGCCATTATTCAACTCAACATGCTGAGGAATGTGCAAAATATCAAGGAAATGAGAGAGCCAAGCGGGTTGCCAGTCTTAAAGCATGTCTAATGAGGCAACAAGATTTCTTCAAGAAAGCAACCAAAGAGAATGTTGCATCAGTCGAAGCTAGTTACATGGTTACTGAGATGATTGCTAAGGCAGGGAAACCATTCACAGAAGGAGAGTTTGTTAAAAAATGCATTTTACAGGCTGCAAGTATTATTTGTCTGGAAAAGAAAGTTCAGTTTAGCAAAACCAGCCTTTCTGCCAACAGTGCGGCAGAGCACATTTCTGACATGTCAAGTGACATTTATCATCAACTGTGTGAGAAAGCCAAATGTTTGATGCATACTCAGTTGCTCTTGACGAGGGCACAGATATAACAGACACTGCGCAGCTCACAATTTATATCTGTGGTGTTGATTGCAATTTTGAATTGACAGAGGAGCTGCTCACAATAATTCCAATGCATGGCCAGAACACTGCTAATGAGATATTTCGGCATCTGTGTGATGCCATTGAGAATGCAGGTTTGCCATGGAAGAGCTTTGTTGGAATAATAATAACCGGTGGAGCGCCATCGATGACAGGGAGGAAAAATGTACTGGTGGCACTTGTTCAAAAAAACTCAAAGAGGAGGGTGTAGAGAAGGCCATTGCTCTTCACTGCATTATCCATCAGCAGGCCCTTTGCAGTAAATGCCTGCCATGTGACAATGTGATGTCTGTTGTTGTGAAGTGCATTGACCAAATCAGATCCAGGGGCTTAAAGCACAGGAGGTTCCATGCTTTTTTAGAGAAAATGGAATCAGAATATGTTGCTCTATTTCACCAAGGTACATTGGTTCAGCAGGGGGAATGTCCTGAAAAGATTTTTTGAGTTGAGAGAAGAAGTGAAAGCCTTCATGGAGAAGGATGGGAATGCTGTTTCTGTTGAGTGATCACAAATGTCTTATGGATTTAGCTTTTCTTGTTGACATCACACATAAGCTGAATGTACTAAACAGGATGTTACAAGGCCCGGGGCAGCTTATCAGTGCTGCCTATGACAATGTGAGAGCATTGTCCACAAAACTTGTGTTATGGAAATCCCAGCTCTCTCAGACAAACCTTTGCCATTTCCCAGCATGCAAGGAACTTGTGGATGCAGGCATACCATTCAGTGGTGAGAAATATGTTGATGCTATTTTTAAGCTAGATAAGGAATTTGATCACAGACTTGCAGACTTCAAAAAGCACAGAGCCACTTTCCAAATTTTTGTGGACCCCTTTTCCTTTGATGTGCAAGATGCCCCTCTTGTGCTTCAAATGGAGCTCATTGACCTGCAATGCAACTGTGATCTCAAAGCCAAGTTCAGGGAGATTAGTGGAAAAGCAGACATGCATGGGCAATTTTTGAGAGAATTGCCCCCCAGCTTCCCTGAGCTTTCCCAAATGTTCAAGTGCACCATGTGCCTTTTTGGGAGCACATATTTGTGTGAAAAGTTATTCTCCACATTGAACTTCAATAAGTCAAAGTACAGATCTAGACTTAATGATGATCATCTTCAAGCCATGCTGAGGGTCTCAACTGCTTCCTCTCTAAAGCCAAATGTGGTTCAGATTTGTGAGAAGCGCTGTCAAGTCTCTGGCAGCAAGGAATAGGCAAAAGATGCCATGTTCAGAAGAACTCTTCATGATCTTCACTCAATGTTCTATTTATGTTCAGAAGAAATAATTAAAACTTTTAATAATGACGTTTGAGGACTTTTATTTGGTGAAATCCCATATGCGGCCCTGCCTCACCCCGACTTTGCCTCCTGCAGCCCCCAGGGAAATTGAGTTTGAGACCCCTAATTTAGATGTTTCAAGTTATTATAATGCTGACAGTAGAATATTAATAGAAGCCATTCATGAATAAACTCTGACAGTGTGGTCAGATAAATGAATTCAGGTATATTAAATTTGGCAACCCTACACTGCAGGCCACATGACAGTCTACTATTGAAAGACCCATGATGTCCTGGAAGTTCACCTTTGACTGGATACTCTGACTGTGTTTATCACCATGATTGCCATAATTTTATGAACTCTTGTGCAAAATATCTTCCAAAAAGAAAAGATAATGTGGGGTGTTTAAGACACTGCATATGAACACTCAAGCACCAGAAGGAATGATCCCTGATCAGAAACAGCCAGGAATAAGCCCTGAACAAAGCTGGGTAAGGCCCAATATCTTAGTTCCACCCCCAAATAATTTCCCCAAAACTCACACACATATTGATCAGAAAATTAAAAATGTTCTACTCAGCAAACCACTAATTTATAGAACACAGTTATTAGCTTATCAAGACTCCAGAGGTCTACCAATCTTAAGGTAGACTGCTTACTCAGGTCCCTACAGTGAAAGATCTAAGTAGACCTTAGAATCCTCGAGGCATGTAATCCAATTTATTTGTATAAGACCTTCCTTTGACAGAGCAGAAATATATTTGTGTATTTTCCCTCACTGCAGCAAGCTAGCAACTTGAGTTAACCTAGAGAATGTATAGTCTTCTTGTGAGTAATCAAGAGTTTGACATTTATCAGAATTTTTCCTCAATTATCTGATACATTATTTATTGTTGCCTTCCCATCTGACTAGATGGGAAAAAAGTTGAAGGCTGAGGTTTAGGTTTATACTTGTGTTCTTTGCAACTAGAAAAGTGCCCAGCCTTATATGCATTTGAAAAAACATATCCAAGAGTGCCTGAGGGCCTAGAGGAGATGCTGATGTTGATGCATGTGCTATCAAGGATCCTGCCTTAGGCATTCAGGTAGCTTGGACTCTGTTCTTGTGATAGGGATGTGAGATGTGTATACATCTGTACTGGAAAAACAGCTGCAGGAGGTTGTTGTGTATGTAAATATTTTAGGGGATTATTGTGTTACTGACCTTACCCTGATCAGTGATTGTGCCCTACCCTAGGGTGTGACCTGGCATTCTGCCCCCACCCTAGAGTGGTACCTGATTCTGCTTCCACCACATTGGGTGGTATCTGATCCCACCATTGGGTGGTACCTGATTCTGGAGGATAAAAACAAGGGTCTGTGGAAGGCAAGGGGCTTTTTGGCTGGAACTGATGCTGAGGCTTTGGACTTCAATCTTGTCCACTGAATAAAGCTAATATTTCCACAAGCCTGACTGTCTGTGAGCTGTTTACCCACTGTTTCACCTCAGAACCATCGCTGAACAGGGTGGCAGACACGTGTTCCTCCATCTGTCAACCCCATCAAGGGCTAACTTGCAACAGAGGTGATGTGTGAGTAGACCTGTTCAGGGCTTGGGAGCATTCCTTAACCAGGAGGTAATGAGGTATTTCTATACAGTGGGAGCCACCAATAGGGATTCAGAAAGATATGTGATCCTTATTTATAACCTCTACAGATAGAGCAAAGACCAGAACCAAGGTTTTTCCCATTGTCACATCCATCACATCTACATCTTGCCAAATTCTGCCAAGTCTACCATCTAAAGGGGATATCCTCTTAAAAAAGAAATTTTGGCAAATTCCAATGTGTTTTGAGTTTATTTGCTAGTGATTCTTTTCATGAAACCCATGTTCCTTCTTACTAGCAGGGCATTCCATAATAAATATTCCATGATGAACATTATTTTATTAATCAATTAATACAAATTATATTGCATAATGATAACAGCCATATTAATAATAACAGTAATTGATACCATTTATTGGGCACCTGCTAGAAGCTTTAGATACATTATGGCCAAGTATTGCCATACCATACAAAACTGGCACTCCTCAGTCACATTTTATCTAAGAAGACTAGGATTAGTTGAATAAATTAGAGGCTAAATGTCACTTCATAGAAATAGTTTGTATCCTTTCATTAGTTTTAGAAATTCAAAGATGTTTCTACAACTTAGATTTCCAGCATTGGTGTTAGGATAAAGACCTAGGCTGTGTTTGGGCCATGAACTACAAGCTGGGAATAATCTCTAACTCTGATACACTTTTCCAGGTTCTATAAGAACAAAATAATAAAGGAGGAAGTTCGAGCAAAAGCATAGGATCATATTGAAGATAGCTGGTCTTCCTGAGGGAGGGTCAAAAGGAATTTCATACCAACCTTTATCCAGTGTCTCTCTTACATTCATTTCATTCAAGGAAACCAGAAACAACCAAAGGAGGATCATATGCTCATGAGTGTGTGCTTCTGCAATAAGGCAGGTTCATCTGGCCATCTAGACACATCCCCAAGTCAAACACCTGGTGACAGATGGTTAGGGTTGAAGAAGACCTGGCCCAAGACATATCCTTCCAGACATCTGCACTCAATGTGATTATGAGGGAGAAAGAAATGGGGAAGCATATATAGAACTTCATAGTAATCAAACACATCGTTCCCCTTCCCCAATCTCTTGGAATCTTAAAAGTTTGGAATATTTGGGAATTAGCTTTAGAGTGAAAGCTTCAGTTGTGTTCCATGATTTAATCAGACAAATGTTGAAGATGGAAAAACAATCTTCTATCATTAAGTGGCTGCTGCAAAACAGGCACTTGGCAACACCTGAGTCCTTCATGTGGGTCCCTAAATTAACTTCAGACCAGACTGCATGCTCAGGTCTCCATGCATGGGGAAGGTGGGATGTAGGGGTGGGGCATTCATCTGCTTTGTCAGGGAATGCAATTACTTCTCAGCATTGACTACACCCAAAAGCCCTTCCTGTAGACGGAGACCTTAGTGATAGCCAAGCTGACTGTTTCAAGTCCATCATTTAAGATCTTGATCCTTTCCACAAAGAATTCTTGGTATCCAATAAGCTTTTCATCAACACTGAACGTGTGAAAGAATGAAAAGAAGAAAATTCACTGTCTTCCAAGAACCAAACAGTTAATCATTTGCCTCTTATACTTCCTTTAAAGGATAACAATCTGAAATACAGTTGTACCAATATTTGTCTAAACAGAGTTTTCTGGCACCCTCTGGGCTCGCCTCCATTCCCTCAGTTAAAGCATTCCATGCAGAGGGCCTGAGGGAAGGGAGGGCATGAGGAACTCTTTTGGAGAACAAAAGAGTAAATTCTGGAATTTTTTTTTTTTTTTTTGAGTCTTGAACATTATGAGCCAAAGAAATCTCAGGACTGTAGGCAAGATTTGGGAACTGCCCAGCCAGTTTCTCTTCTCACCACCCTGACTCAGTGTCCTTAAGGTTGAATAGAAAAATAATGGGACAAGGACAGAGTCCAGGGGGAATCCTGGAGTTGGAAGTGTCCAAGAGAAGACGTGCCTATGGTATTCCTGAAGATGCTCACCTTCCTGCTCCTGTTAAGAGTCTAAACTCAGCACAAGGAGGGCTCTCAGAGCAGAGGGCATTCCCTAACATGCACTTGGGCCTGGCAAGTGCATAAAGAACAAAGCTCAGGGACTGGAGTACAGTGGTAAGGCATTTTCCTTGAACACAGATGATCCAGGATAGAACTGGATTTGATTCCCGGCATCCCATATGGTCCCCCGAACCTGCCAAGAGCAGTTTCTGAAGGCAGAACCAGGAGTAACTCCTGTGTGCTGCCAGATGTGGTATAACAACAACAACAACAACAACAATAATAATAATAATAATAATAATAATAATATAAAATAACACAAGGTTGTCTCTTTTCCTGTCTTGCTGCTATGCAGAGAGACTCATGTAGATGCCTGGGACCCAACACCAGCGAAGGTTCTTATAGGCTTGTCAGAGTGAGGCCAGGAGTATTAGGTTGTGTGTAGGTATGACACACAAAGGAACAGATGTGACTGAGTGACTTACAACGGCCTGTACAATTTAGTGTCAGCAAGCTTCAAGGCACTTGGTAAAAGAAAAGAGGTCCCTGAAGTCCACTGAGTTTTCTCCTGTCAGGATAATTGTGGCATTTGGTTAAATATTGTGTTGAACTCAAATAAGGCTTGTAGGTTGCCACGTTTAAGAGGCACAGACTGAAATTTGTAGTGATTTCTGTTTAAAAACCCAAAGACTTAACAGTCAACCTCTGGAGCACAAGCTGGGCCTCAGCCACGGTCAAGACCTTTCCCTGCATCCCCTTGAAGTCAGTGCTTGAACAGCATGGAGGGGTGTCTTCAGGGGTGCTGACTCCTCGAAACACTCATGCAGAAACTGAATGTCGAAGAGTTGAAACAGGTAGTTTAGGTATAGGGGAGCCAAGAGAGTGCCTGGCCTGTGTAACCTTAAAAGGCTTTAAACCCTTGTGGAAAAGGCTGCTGTGTCCACCTCCGGAAGAATGGAGGGTGAGCTTCTAGAGGCTGTTAAGGGGCAGAGCAGCACAAGGAAGTTAGACAAGGATGTACTATCCAGTCTGCCCCCTCTTCTGCCCTCTGTTTCCAAACAAACCCATTTTTTTGAATAATCAATTGCTTTTTTGTTTGGAAGTCAACCTACTGCCTTCACACAGGAATTCAAATGTCCTAATTGAGTCAGTATGTTCGGGGCCTAGTAATGGCATGAAGAATGGGGAATAGGGGAGGGTTTTTGGTGAGTGAGAAAGGTTCTAGAAATCTCTTCCTAATAGTTTGCTCCTCAGACAAGAAGAACCAACTGTATGTGGCCTATTCATAATCTCCTCTACTGTTAGTACCCAGTCATGCCTTTAAAAGGAGAGGATTATGAATGTTATCGGTTTACAATAGGAAACCTTGAGAGAAAGGGTGTTTTGAGGGTCTCTTTGGAGTGCTAATGTTCTCTTTTCTGCCCAAGGCCCGTCTCACCTGGACACTGTATGGTGAGACCTCGGCAGTGCCCTCTGACTTTGGCATAAGCCTGTGTGTATTAAAGGTGGAGAATTTTCAAGTTTTGCCCCAAAGAATGAGAAGCCTTAGCTACAGTCTCAGGTCCTACTATCTGTCAGGGTTAAGTCTCTATTCTTACCTACCATATCTCTAGGATATTTCCTCACTCTAGAGCTGAGATAATCAGAGATTTCAAAATATTCCCAAGTGGATTGAGCATGGGTAAATTCTGACGTTTGGTGAAATTCTCATAGGTAGATATTATCACCATCATTTTGTTTACATAGCTGAGGAATTGAAAGTCTATAACTGGTGCAACTGGAAGACTCAGGAGAGAAAAGTTTTAATTAGGAGCTGTGGAAACTCTGGAGAAACTAGAATTTGGGTTCAGATATTTCTGACCTCAAGTGGAAAATATATACCTAAAATGAATAAACCAAAGAAAGACAGAGGAAATATTCACATGGGCTGGAGATGGAACTCAGTTGTAGGAACACAACTTATAGACCTTATAGACTTAAGGTATTATGCTATATATATATATATATAATTTATACATATATATGTATAAATATATATATAATTTATACATATATATGTATAATGTATTTATACATTTTTGCTTAATGTAGAAAAGATTAATATTTCCATCGTGATATAATGAATTATTTTATTTGCACACAATTGTTTTTTACAATTTTTTTTCAGGGAGGAGTTATTTGGGGGCCACACCCAGCTATGGTCCTGGCTATGTACTCAGGGATAACTTCTCGAGTTGCTGGGGAAAACTATTTGTGGTGCTGGGATTAAACCCAGGTCAATTATAAGCAAGACAATCCTGCATTAGCTCTTACATCATATTACATTATATTTTATTTTGTCCTTTCAACTGTTATTGATTGACAAGTTATCTGGGATCACAGAAAGTACCCATCACAATGCTCCTGGCATTACTCAGAGTCCCTAACTTCCATGCTGGCTGCTGGCTGCTTCACTTAAAAGAAAGAAAAGAATAAAATGGGAGGGCAGGCTCTTAGAAAAGAGAGCAGAGGTGACCCAGAAAAAAAAAAAAAAACTATCTCCCCTGGGACACCCACTTTCATCCATCCTACTGTCTACAGAGAAGAGACTAAATACTTTTGGGAAGACAGGTAGCTTAGAAAAAAAAAAACAGCTAGAATATAGCAGTGGGTTGTAGATTGGTTTCTAATGACACTCCCTCTCTGAGCCTAGAGCTGACTTGTGTTTGCCAGTCAGCCTCATCATCATTCAACACTCTCACCTGAGAGAGAACATTGTCCCAGTTTGAAAGAGAAGATGGTGGGCAGGTAAGGGACTTGGCAGGCTCATCAGGATGTTAAGATTTGGTGGAAGGGGGATTTGTGCCCACAAGCCTTCTTGGATCTGCTGCCCCCTTCCCCATGGTTCTCAGTGAGGCTGTATCACCCTCTAGGGGGCTATTCTGGAAGTTTTGATAGTCACAGCAAAGGGAATCTCTCTCTCTCTCTCTCTCTCTCTCTCTCTCTCTCTCTCTCTCTCTCTCTCTCTCTCTCTCTCTCTCTCTCTCTCTCTCTCTCTCTCACTCTCACACACATCCTTGAAACAAACTGTTCTACATCCAAATATAGGTCCTGATCATGGAATGTTATAGAAAAGCTATTTTTATATTCCTTTTTTGTTCAGCAAGAAATGGATAAATTTGCTTTGTTTCCCTGAACTTGACTGTTTGCAAGACATTGGCCACCCAGGAGATTACTTTGGGTCTGAGGCATAATGAAGCACATTGCAGACTTTGAGGTACCTTCCACAGCTGAGGAGGAACATGTTCTTGGGACTTCATTCTGTCTCCACTGGGGCTGGTACTCAAATCAGGATATACTGAAGGAACTAAAGGTTATTCTATTATAAATAAATGACCCTTCTTTTATTTCTTGGTATAATAACAGTTGAAACATTCTAGAGCAATATTTATTTTCAGGCAGCACATAGGGAAAGAGGTTATAATTTCTTCATATCATATTTTATTTGCTGTAATAAAGGGGATATTGTAAATAATTTTAAAGAGGGGTTCTTGAGTGAAATAGGCCAGAAACCATCCTGATTTCAGTTTCTCTTAAGTCTAGTGAATGCCTCGTTTCCTTTCCCTTTCTCCTACCCCAAAGTTGTCTGTGGTTTCCTTCCCTTCATCTTGCCCTGGAAACACTTACTTGGCGGGACCAAGCCTCACATGTTGTCACGGATTCCCCTTCGTGTTCCTTCCCATTTATTTTGGCCTCAATTGAGGCACAAGATATTGATATCGGAGGTTGATCTCAATGGAGGGATTTCCCATCTCAGAGGTAAGCAGTAAAAGAACAGATTTTTCCAGGGCTCAGATGGGTCTAAGATAAGGAATCTCTTGTCTTGGGCCACTCTGCTAGTGCCTGGAGTTAAATGAGTTAGCCCTCGGTAGGGCATTTTCTTTCTTCCTTACTTATGAATTCAGGATAATCTGGAAAAGGCACAACAGCTCTGCAAATGCCTTTCTTTTTTCTTGTGCAAAGAATCTTAATGATAACTATTGTTAAGACACACCACTGCCTTGGGAGAAGGAAGTGG
The DNA here is from genome assembly GCF_024139225.1 of Suncus etruscus. Lineage (NCBI taxonomy): Eukaryota > Metazoa > Chordata > Mammalia > Eulipotyphla > Soricidae > Suncus > Suncus etruscus. The sequence goes on along the minus strand of NC_064854.1, from coordinate 127,767,573 downwards.
AGAGAAAGGAGCACTGGATGATTTCATGGTGTAAACCAGTTCCCTACAATGAGGAAGGACGTTGAAAAGTCAGAGAGTCAGAAACAGAGCCCCCGGTAGATTAAAAGGGGCCTTTGTAGTGGCTTCATCTGTACATTAAAATAAATCTCTCCTAGCACTAAAATAACATCTACATTCATTTGGGCTGGTGCCACATGCAGCATTTAAGAAATTTGACAAAACACTGCTTGAGCATGTTGAAGTTTGCCAGCTCACAACAAAACAAGAAAGTTACCCTGGCTGCATGGAAATACGTCTCCCGGTCTCCCCACTTTCACTTCTGACTCCCATTTTCCGGCTGCACTTAAAAGAAACAGGCTCTCTTTTTTCAGGTGCCAACCACTTAACATGGCCCCAACATGGGCAGCAAATTGCAGCTTGAGGTGGTATACTTCAAGAGGAATCTTTCTCTTTTCCCCTAAAGGCAGCTACTAGAGACTGTGCGTGCGTGATAAAGCCTTTAATAGCCAAAGAAACATTATTTCATTATTTGGGGTGGCCCTCAGGTAGACTAGACATGAATAATGCCTCATAAAAATAATTACTTCTATCCAGAGTGCATCGCACCAAATGAGATTGGCAGAATTCCCCCTTTCCAAGAGATGTACACTGACAAATCTTCCCAGTAGAACGATACACCCCAAAGAGGTTTAATAGTTTCTGGCATTGACTGTGGTCATTTCTGGGCAAGATGTCCCTTCAACGTTATTTTGGGGGTTTTGGGGAGACCTTGACCTTGGGAGACTGATTAACCGAATTTTTGCTTCCCGACTAAACAATTAAGGCTGGAACAAGGAATCTATCCATTGGTGAAGGATGTTGATGATGGACCCAATTACAGACAGGGCATCCCATGTGGTGGTGGAATTTTGGTGCATTTTGACAAGTTTAGAACTAGACTGGCAGCATGGACCATTGAACCCAATGAATACCTAGAAGTACATGAAAGTTTGCAAGTTATTTGATCTAATTTAGAAAAAGTCCAGATTGATTCTAACTCCAGCTGGACTTTATGCAGGGTTTATTCCCATTATACAGACATACAAATCTATCTGTTAACCTGTCATCCTTTATCTGTTATCCTGGTGAACATTTCAACCATAGCCAGTCCAGGAACTTTGAACCGAAACTTCCAGGAAGAAGGAAACTTCTTTCTATTGAATCTGCTGAACTATAGGACCACCCTGTCAATTTTAACACAATCCTAGATTCAGCTGTACCTGAAGCCTAGCATAGCAATGGCTATTTCAGTTCTAAGCTAATGGATTTTCATTCTTCATGATCAATGAAATAAATCATTTATTTTAACTTCCTGGTTTTGATTCTGCCACTTTGACCTTTGATTGTGTTACTTGCAATAAACATACTTCTGGTAAATGCAACTTAGCTTTATATATATATATTTGTCACAGGGTGTTTATTGAAATAGCTGATACTGGCATCATAGCAATCCTGTGGCATGCTTGTTGCCTTGCTTTCTAGCTTTTACATTAAGCATCAACAATAGATCCTTCCTGGGATGGAGTGGTGGCCACACCTGGTGACACTCAGAGGCTCCTCCTGGCTATTCACTCAGAAATTGCTTCTGGCAAGGGCCATATGGGACACCAGGGAATCTAATTACGGATACCTTACTTCTTGCACCACCACTCAGCCCCTATGCTCCTTATTTTCTACATATAGAAACCTTTGTCTGAACACTCCCTGGAAGATTATTTCCACTCTTTTCTTGTTTCTTAGTATACTAAAAACATTGAGAAAATAAACAAGAACAATTGGTAGGTTATAATTCCTTATTTAATCCCTTCCCCAATCATAACACCTATCACAAAGGATCTGGGAAGAAGCTTAAAAACATTGCAGTGCCTGCCTACCTTAAGTTTGATCCCTTGTAAACTGGGAGATCCTAGAATTTCAGAGTCGGGATACTAAACTGTCATGCTCTCACACCCGAGAGAGGTCTGAGAGCCCCCGAAGCAAAGCATTGTAGTGCTTCTCTCATAAAAGGTGAGCTGACATTCTTAGATATAGCAAAGTCTGGTCCATCTGAGTGCTTAACTATTGTTAGCTCTGGAAATGTAAATTTAACTAGAATTGAATCTTACACTCCTCACACATGGTATGATAAATCTCTAACTAGCCTCACAATCAGAGATTTACCACCCTCTGACAGCAACAGTAGCTCAGATCCACAAAGACCCCTTGAAACTCATTGACTCACCACTCCCTCCCACTGCTCTATAAAAAAGTATTCAGTCGTCCATCATTGCTGCTTCGTGGAGGCAAGAGCAAAACACTGCCAATCCCCTGCCTCAGGATCTCCAGGTAACTCTCCTCATCCTAAATGTATATAGGTCACAAGCAGTTTACCTTTTCACCATGCTTGGCTACTTCTATCAGGAAAGTGCTCAACTGCTGCTACAGATCATTCACATTAGAAATTTGGGCCTTTTTGGTAATCTCAACTGGGGAACAAAAGTCATCCTAGGAAGTATTTTATAAATTGCATTTGCTTCTGAAGTGGCATTGCCTACCTTTTAAGTGTGCCTTGGTTTGCTGTGTTTAAGATTGATATATATATATATATATATATATATATATATATATATATATATATATATATATATATATATATATATATCAAACCTGTGAAGAATTTTCTGAGTAAATCTCTTAAAAATAAAATATACGTGGATGGACATGGACGCTATTATGTTGAGTAAAATAAGTCAGAGGGAGAGAGTCACAGAATAGTCTCACTCATCTGTGGGATTTAAGAAAAATATAAAACAGTATGTTAATAATACCCAGAGACAATAAAAATGAAAATTGTAAGGACCAGCTCACAATATGAAACTCACCACAACACAAAGAGTTGTGAATGCAACTAGAGAAATAACTACATTAGCAACTATAAAAACTATAAATAACAACTATCATGACAATAGTAGTGAGTGAGAAAAATAGATGTCTGTCTAGAATAGAGGAGGGGGTTGGAGGAGGGTGTGATGGGGGGCATTGATAGTGGGAAGGGTAGACTGGTGAAAGGGGTATTCTATTTTATAACTGAGACCCAACTACAAATATTTTTGTAAACATGGTGCTTAAACATATTATAAAAATAAAATATAATATATGTTAGACATGGCAGAAAAGTATATACACAGATATTATACAACCTATGGTGAAGAACTTGGATAAAGGGGTGGGATGATAGAGAGGTATAAAAAGAAGCACCCAAGTCAAATTCTATAGCTTCTGGAGAAATGACTTGATTCTGTAGCCTGCAGTGAAAGGGAAAGAATTAGCAGGTACAAGAGAGGTGAAGAGAAGGATCTTATGAAACTGTAAGGTGAAAATTTGAAGAAAGGAGAGGGTTTTGTTTTTTTTTGAGTGATAAAAGTACAGTGATGTTGGATCACTGTGTTTATTATGATAAACATGTGTATATTGTGTTTATTGTGGGGTTCTGAACAAGGAGGTGCATTTTATAAGGACCACATGCCAGGCTTTTTCTGGGTTCTGAATAAGGAGAGACACATTTTGTAAGAATCACATGTTAGACTTTCTTTAGCCTATTTCTTTAACAGCACCCCAAGCTACTGGGCCATACCAGATAGCCTATAGGGGAAGGCCAAGGGAGCAGTAGAAAGGTACTTTACACAACAGCCAGTCATTTCAAAGATTATCCAAAGCTAGAACCTCCCTATACTCCACCCTATATAAGTCTATTCATGATCTTGGGCAGGTTTGTCTCCTGCGAGAGTCAACCCTGACTGGTCAGTTTGGAGCTGCTGATATATTGATTAAAGTTTTGTTAACACAGCAGTAGAAAGTTGGCCTTACATGGAGCCAGTCTAGGATGATGCCCCTCATGGTCCGCCAGAGCCAGGAGCAATTTCTGAGCACAGAACCAGGAATAACCCATGAACCAGAGTGGAAGGAGAGAGTTTTAATAGCTGTACCAACAAGTATTGCTTTCTTAACTCTTTACAAGAGATCGGGAATAAGAGTGATGTTGGAATCGGAATCTTTCATTTTAGTGTGGAGGACCACTACCTAGAATTCTCTCAGCTTTGCCACCTTGCCTAATGATTTTTCAAGACTTTCTTCTTCATATGCTGCAAACCCTGACCCTCTGAACCCCACATAATCAAGATGTACCACGATAGCTTTCATTTTGAGAAAAGAAAGGGTGATCTCTGGATATCAGATGGAAAAGTGAGGGCAAGCCTTTCAACTTAAAACTGTAGGAAAGGGAAGGCTGATAAAAGACAGAGGAAGTTCTGTCTACTGGGCTGGGTCAAGAGTGACACTGGCATTTGAAGGTGGTAAGTGACTCCTAGATCACAGTGATCATCAAAGGGAGAGCATGAAGGGAACTCCAGAGCTCCTGGAAACTGCTCTGTCATCATCATGTCATTATCAGCAAGGTCTGTGATTTGCAGATATTCATAGGCTTATAGGAAACAAATGTGTGTCTATACTGGAAGTAGAAAAGGACCTGACAGAGATGGCATCTGGCTAAAGAAATAATTGCCCCACTTGATCACTTTTAAGAGAGACTTTGAGCAAGAATGTGGTGGTGACAGTGTGATCTGTTGAGAATTTTAAGACAGGCATCCGATAGGCTGGATGTCAGAGAACTTATTATGCCCAATTTGTATTTTTCTGTACATGCAGCAAAGACCAATCACAGGCTCCTGAAAAATATCTGCATGAGGCAAGGGGGAAGGGATGATATGGGAAAGGGCAACTTTAGGTTCTCAATAAATCACTCTAAACTTTCATATGCCCTGCTCCTAGCATGTTTATACCCCCAATTCAAGAAGGCTTTAGGCATCATAATATTTCTCTATCACCAAATTGACATCCAAAAGTTGAGTCCATATGGAAATAGTTGGCATCATTACCTACCACCATGTCTTATTCATAAATGAGAACAAAATGGGAAGACAGATCAATTAGCAAATGCCTTGCATGTTGGAGGCCTGGGTTTGGTTCCTGATTCCACATGGTTCCCTCAAGCACTACCATGGGCAACCTCCAAGAGAAAAGCCAGGGGTATCAATTGAGCACTTCTGGATATATCCAAAACAATAGCAACAACAACAACAAAAGAAACAAACCTAATAAACATATCAATAAATCAGAACTAAGCACAAATATTTAGAGAAACTTCAACATGAAAAAATATACAAAGCTACCAGAAAAATAAATAATGTGACACCAACATTGTAGTAGAAATAAAATAGTAGTTTTGCTTTTTTAATATATAATTGTTATTGTACCCTTGGTAGAAGGACAGGCCTTTCTGAAAAGAAATCATGGAAGCTTAAAATAGAAGAGTAAAAATAAAGAAATAACAAAAAAAAAAACCTCGCAGAAAATAAAACAAAATGGGCTTTAAAATAATATAAGAAAATTTCTCAAACCTATAAATGTTCATTTCTAAATTAAAAGAACTTGCTAAAGGCCCACAATAGATTAAGGAGATCTTCAAACATTTATTATTAAGGACTCTCATAACACTAGGATCAGAGAGTACATTCTAGAGTAACTAGCATGGAGGTTGGACAACCTGGTCACTGCCAAGGTCTTGGAATTCGAATGACATCTGCATTTTACCAACAATGCTGGAGGTCCAAAAAAAATGTAGTAATGTCCTCACAACTCTGAAAGAAAATAATGTCCGGATGCCCAGCCAGATTAGACATTTAAAGAACTCAAATAACTGAATGAATGGTATCAATCTTTCTTAGAAAGCAACTAGAGAACATTGGTAAGCAAAATGAGCAACTGTATTGGAAAAAGGGATCAATGGGCCTTTGGAAAGGGCTACGAAAGAGGAGATTGGAAGGGGAGACTGGGGTAACATGCTGAGGTAACAGCTTCTGCAGGGCTGGAGAGCAGATATCCAACCTGGAATAACCTAAGGAAGGTGCAGGAAACCTGGATTCTCCATAGAAAAATAAAAGAAATACATAGTGCACCTTCAGAAAAAGGAAAAAACCAAGTGTCATATCTTAGAGCAATTGAATAAAAAAGTCTGAAATCAAATAAACATAGTAATTCCAACTTGCTAATTAAATCTACAAAAATGCTAACAACAGTGGAAATTAAGTTGTCACTAGAAAGAAGAACGAGGAGGTAGAAGTGGAGCATCCAGAATGTGGGGTTTTATTGTTTGGTTGGTTTGGTTTGGTTTGTTGCAACACTCAGCTACTTTCATGGCTTACTCCTGGCTCTGCACTCAGAAATGACTCCAGGCAGTGCTCAAGAGACCATCTATAGTGTCAGGGATCAAACTCAGGTCATCTATATACACAAGACTATTCTATCTATACTATCTCTCTAGTCTTCTGGGTTGGTTTTTCTTTACTTGTTTGTTTTGCATGAGTTTTTTTCCAATATTTTCAACTTCTTTTTTTAAAAACGATATTCATATATTACTTTACTATAAAATCAAATTATTTGGAAAGATAAGTAAAGCCTCAAAGTGATACAATCCCCAGCCACACTTGTTGCACCAGATTCAAGTCCAACCTATTTCTTTGCTTCTTCATGACTTTACACTCATAGAATGCACAGTGGTACATCACATGGGCAGGATACCATGGGGAAATGTCAGAGTCCATTCCTTGAGTCAGGATCTAAAGATTGAGCTCTCTCTGACTTCTCAAGCACAATTCTCTCCTAAAAGAAAGTCTTAAACATTCTGGAACCCTGGAGACAAAGCTTTGACCATTACACTTGGCACAACAGAGATGGTGGATGTCTTCACTGAAATGTGCTTACACTTGCCAATGCCCTGTCGCCAAAGCATTTCTACAGTCTTTAGGATACCGAGGCCAGAGAACAAAATGATTCATAGGCTCTTGCAAAAAATAAAAATAAAAGCCCAAAGCAAAAGAAACCTTTGAAGTCTGAATACAAGTGTGGACACACTAGAAAGAGTGAAACCTACCCTACAAATCCCACTCGTGATCTCTGCGTCAACACCTCTAAATAAATCAAGTCAGTTTGCTGAAAGACAGTTGTCCACCACCCTGCCAGGCTAGATATCATCCCAGGGTGAGAAGCTTCCATTTTTAATACAGCCCAGACAGGTGCAAACTGTACAGAGACCCAGATGGCAGGAAGCCAGCCCAAGTCCTAAAGGCCACTACTCAGATCCCAGGAACACTTAACGCAGTCCTTGAATAGGTCCCCTTTGTTCTAGAGGTCAATGGTGTCAATTTGAAGCTGTATAATTAGAATTCTAGCAAGAGGCTATTAAGAAGAAGAAATGATAACTCGAATTGAACTCCATCTTGCAATGGCCCTCAGCCCCTCAATGGGCTGCTCTTTTTTTTTTTCCTCTTGTCAGAAAAAATCTAATGGCAGCAATATGGAGTACTGTGTGAGGACAGTACATATTGCAAAGTCCAAATGTCATCAAGACTTTATGTACGCCCCCCCCCACACACAATCCCAGCATTCTGGAAATGACGAACAATGAATGGTGGGGGTGGGGTAATCCCCCACAGACCGAACTGGAGTCGAAGAGCTCTGCAGATGCCAATAAGTAGTTTGCAAACAGTGTCCTTCAGGATCCATATGTTTTCTGCATGTGTAAGGAGACTCTCACACAGGGGGCTGACTTCATAACTGAGATTCTTTTTCATTTAATTCAGTCATATTAGATTATGGGGCTGATTATGATCATATCCACAAATCAGTATTTTAACAGAGTTTCCATGGAAACACTATATGCCCCTGTTTTTTAACTTTTTGGACAAGGCTTTGCCTGTTTAACAACTTGAACAAGTTTGACGAGGACAACATGTTTTGTTTAAGTTACATTAACTGGGGCCAATATTTCCTAATTGCATTACCAGGAGAAACATTCACGGCATTACTCGGACCATGGAAAACCTCCCCTAGACCAGTGTTCGGTTTGCTTTAATCACTGGAGAACAGGAAACATACCAGGATTGCCTTGTCTTATCAAGTTTTAAATGTGTTAACTGGTTTTAAATCGATGAAATAATCTCCCTTATTAAATGACAAAGTTAGTCTTGTTAAGAGGATCAGCATTTAGAGTTCTAGCCATTTAGTTCTCAAAATGAAAACATACAGATACCTTTGGCTCTTGGCTAGGGCGGTGAACTCATTCTGCATATAAATGTAGACCTACTTTCCCATCTGGGTTTCAGAAAAATTCCACTTCCACATAATCCCCCCCTCTCGCACCCCTGAAAAAATGGTGAGAACGTATCAAGTACAGAACAGATACATAAATGATGTCTAAGGGTATATCCCTAGGAGTGGAATAGCTGTGTCAAATGGGAGCTCAATTTCCAGATTTTGGAGGAATCTCCATATCGTTTTCCATAGAGGGTGGACTAGACAGCATTCCCACCAGCAGTGGATAAGAGTTCCTTTCTCTCCACATCCCCGCCAGCACTGATTGTTCTCATTCTTTGTGATGTGAGCCAATCTCTGCAGTGTGAAGTGGTATCTCATTGTTGTTTTGAATATAATACAAAAACCTCTTCCTCACACCTATATTTATTGCAGCACTATTCACAATAGCCAGGCTCTGGAAACAACCAAGATGCCCTTCAACAGACGAATGGCTAAAGAAACTGTGGTACATATACACAATGGAATATTATGCAGCCATCAGGAGAGATGAAGTCATGAAATTTTCCTATACATGGATGTACATGGAACCTATCATGCTGAGTGAAATAAGTCAGAGGGAGAGAGAGAGAGACACAGAATAGTCTCACTCATCAATGGGTTTTAAGAAAAATAAAAGTCATTTTTGCAACAATCCTCAGAGATAATGAGAGGAGGGCTGAAACTTCCAGCTCATTTCATGAAGCTCATCACAAAGAGTGGTGAGTGTAATTATAGAAATAACTACACAGAGAACTACCATAATCATGTGAATGAATAAGGGAACTGGAAAGCCTGTCTGGAGTACAGGTGGGGGGGGTGGAGGGAGATTTGGGACATTGGTGGTGGGAATGTTGCACTGGTGAAGGGGGGTGTTCTTTACAGGACTGAAACCTAATCACAATCATATATGTAATGAAGATGTTTAAATAAAGGAAGAAAAAAAAGAAATGATGTCTAGGTAACAAGGTATTTTTTCATAAAAATAAAAAGTAATCAGTCATTTATACACAGAGTGAAGGATTTCTAACACTTCACAATCTATGACTGCAGCGTGAGGTTTGAAAATGCTGCCTTATATAAAGGTAGGCAAAGGGACCTGGATGGACTGCAGTTGCAGTTTACTCTGACCGTTCATAAAATACAAGGCATAAGCCGTGGCGAGGTGTCTTTGTGTGAAATATGGGTGGAGCTTAATGAAATATTAGTGAAGAATAGTTTAATTCTATAGCATTAGGCAGTGAGGCAGGCAGTAATTTCAGTGGGTAAGTTGTATTTCAAAACAACAAAATGATTTCTAACCTCTTAAAATTTTTCTATACATGGATAGTCATGGAAACTATTATGCTGAGTGAAATACCATATTTGACAGCGTATAAGGCGACCCTTCTACCCATGAAAACCTTCCTAAAAGTCGGGAGTCATATTATATGCTGGTATATGGCATTCTGAAACTTGTTCCAGCTTCAGGAACTTTTAAGACTTTTAGGAAGTTTTTCATGGGTTGAAGGGTCATCTTATATGCTGGCAAATACGGTAAGTCAGAGGGAGAGAGAGACACACACAGAATAGTCTCATTCATCTGTGGGTTTTTAAAAAAATAAAAGACATTATTGTAATAATGCCCAGAGACAACAGAGGTGAGGGCTGGATGGACCTGCTCATGATATTAAGCTCCCCACACAGAGTGGTGAGTGCAGTTAGAGAAATAACTACACTCACAATGTAGTTATGAAATAACAACATAGAAATAACTATGATAATGTCAATGGGTGAAAGAATACCTGTCTCAAATATAGGTGGGGGGAAGAAGGGGTTGGGGGACACTGGTGATGGGAATTTTGCACTGGTGAAGGGGGGTATTCTTTTTATGACTGAATCCCAACTACAATCTTGTTTGTAATCATGGTGCTTAAATAAAGATCTTATTTAAGAAATAAAATAAAACAACAAATGTACTACACTAAAGGGAAGCCAACTCATTTTCTCAAAGACATGCATTCCCTATTGAGAATTATGTGACACAAAAACTTTCCTTTCTGAAGGAAAATCGGGAGAAAATTATTCCAGTCTCTCAATATAAGATCCCGTCTTCTACTGTATTTTTAAACTACGGCCCTGTTTCAAAACTTGGCTGCTGTCTGTTGGCTAATGCCTTTCACTTGTGGCATGCCATTATGGACAAAGATGGGAAACCAAGATGGTGACTATGTGGTTCATTCCTCAACAAGGAAGTCCAGCTCTTCGGTGTGATGGTTATCAAGTGGGCCCCATCCTCTCTGTCTTTTGCCTTCTTTTACAAATTTTTATCAGCTCACATCTCAGACCTGGCGTTGTCTCCCAGACCTCAAATTCCTCCGTGGGAAAAGAGTGGCTATTCGGCTTTGACTTTCTTCCAAGGCCAACTAACTCTGTGTTGAGTCTGGAGGTTTCTAAAGCTTGTGTGGCCAAAGGGTTTTGTGCACATTGCTTTCCACACACCGCCTAGGTGGAGGGGCAGGAGCAGTCTATGAAATGCCATGCTTCTCCTGCTACCAGTCTGTACATCAAAGAGAATTCTCCCCTTCCTGCCCAGCACTGGAGAGAGGGTGGGCCCATAGGGGCAACTTCTGAAAAGGGAGCAGCCATGACAAATATGTCCGAGATCTGACTGATAGCATCGTTCTGGGGATGGTCCAGATTAGTGCTAACTCAATGCGCAGCATGCCTGGCGTTCCTCACCCCAACCCCAGAACAACGCTTTCTCCAGCGCCCAGCCCCAGCAGGCAGATGGCAGGCCCTCTTCTTCACTTGGGGTCCTTATCCCAACGGGAAAAAATGGGTAAAATATATGAGGAGAAGGAGCTAACTAAGTAAGGGAAGTTGTGTTGACACCAACTATATGTTTAATATGAGTAGTTTCTTTGAACACCTTCTCCTCTACTAGGGAAAATGGAAGAATTCTCCCCAAGGAAATAATTGGATGCCACACCAAACAAAACAATAAAACACAAAATTAAAAGATTTTGAAGTCAGTTTCTGTGGATTCAAGACAGTGCCTCTACTTACAAACTGTGAATTAAACTTAATCAGACTCCATTTTTTTTTCACTAGAATATAGGAAATCATCATTGAACTCTTGGAACTAGAAAGGAAGCTAGATAATAGTCTCCTAGTATAGTGTCTCTTGTCTAAGATTATATGAGTGATCTATGAGCTTTAGATGTTTTGAGAGCATGTAGAAATCAGGAACTTATTATGTCAGTCTACATATTCAAATTTTAAGACGGACGAAGAGATGAAAAAAGAACATGCTATGAATTCACAGTGCCTTGTCATCTCGAGTAAGAAGGAAGCATAGAGAAAAGAGAACAATACGATTTGAGTTTTCTCTTGGTTCCATCTAGGGTTTCAACATTTCCCATTTCTTTTGGTTGACTTTTGGGCTAGGACTCTTATTTCCCTAAACTCTCAGATTTGATCTGGGAGAGCATCAGCAGTGTTTCCACAGCTGACCTACCATTCCCAGAAAATCCTTGAGAATCACTGCAAGCATAGACTGATGGGAAGCATCCATATCTCAAAATCACAAATTCAGAATGCAGATGCCATTCCGTACCACAGATGGAATCATACTTCTGTTGCAAATCTGAAGTATCCTTTGCAAAATCACAGACCACAATCCAGAGATCAACTCTTTATTTTTTAACATTCCATAAATGTTTTTCTCATTTTTTGTGAGGAAGAAGGACATGGTGATGGTAAAGCAGAACTTTCAAAGAAATATTTAGAGGATCTGGGCACCATTACCAACAATTCTCAGAAAATCTGGCTAGTGGTTCAAGTGAGGATACAGTGTTATTATGGCCCTACAGAGCTAAGGACCCCCACTGTCCTACTTGAGGGCCTCCAGTGCTACAGCTAGTTTTGCACAAGAAGTTTATTCAATATAGAGGTTCAGCTCAGGTCAGATGCCCATACTTTAAGCCCTGTGCTATCTTTCTCCCTGGTCTCTGGCTTTTAGTCCTTTTTATTATTTATTTATTATTTTTTATTTATTTATGGTCTGGGGGGGGCACATCTGGTGCTCAGAGGTTACTTCTGTCTCAGTGCGCAAAAATTACTCCTGACAGGCTCAGGGGATCATATGGGATACCAGAGATTAAACCTGGGTCAGTTGCACAGAAGGCAAAAGCCTTATATACCGGGCTATCACACTTTTCCCTGGCTTTTAGTATTTTTAAGTCAGTGTGAAAAAGTAAGAATTCATTTACTTTTATTGTTGATTTTTATAACTTATCAATGTTCATAAAACAAGAAGAAACCGCATCATTTAAATTAAGATGTATAAAATGGGCGTGTAGCTAGGTTACATTAGTAGTTTCCTAAGGCATATTTCAAATGCTCTACCCACAAGATGTCACGTGACTCTATATTCTAAATTTATTGTCTCAATTTCAGAAGATAAGAATTTATTTGAGCAACAGCAACTGTTAGCTTGGTGTCACAGGTTGCCTGCTTTGGCATTGGGTTGGAAGGTTTCCTGAGGCCATGATAAGCTGCCTCGAGCTGCTTATGAAGCTGTATGAAGTTTCCTAGGGTTTTACTTGTAGCTTGCAAGGACATACATTGCCATGTTTCGTCAGTGACTATCACATTTTTCACTCATATAGACACAGACTCACAGCAAAGAACTTCTGTCTTACTAATAGAGATTCAGCCCCAGCAGCCTGGCTTCCTTTTCTACTTGAGGTTGGTCTACTGCCTGGGGAGAAGGACCTCTCCAGTCTGTTGCGCCTCAGGTGTGTGCTGAATAAATTTGTCACAGTCACAAACTGAAGATAAAAGCTCAGGTTTGCAAAATGGGTATTGAAATTTCATAATGGCTTCCAAATTTTAATCATCTCTGTTTCCCCCAAGGAATATTCAAAACGGCAGCTCTCAAAGTGGTAGAATATCCAGAGGACAATCACTGGAAGTGAGGATACCCCAAAACATATGATAATAGTGTACAAGTGTACACAGGAAGCTCTAACCCCACCCCAACACCAGCTAGCAGCATGCCTACAACAATGTGTGTATTTATGTGTGTGTCTGAATGTCACATGTACATGGGTACGTGTATGTGTGAAAGTGAGAGAGAGGACTTTTCAATATTGATAACAGAGTGAAGATGGGAAAATGGGGTGGTTGATAATTCCAGTCTCTCCACCTGTATCTCTTTGCCTTTTTACATTAACTTGTGTCTTTGTTGGCCTCTCACTAACATCTGGGATCAAACCATCTATCTGTCTGACCTCTCAATCTTACACATGCTATATCTGAACTTTGAGTAATTCATCCTATTCCCTCTCTTACAGTAAGTTCTAACTCACAAGTTATACTTTGGCATGATTATAATATCCATACATATGTTCTCCCCAACCTTGCACATAACATTCTCAAAGTGAAGTCTCCTAGGGTACCATATGCCTTCACTTGCTGTGTGATATTATCAAAAATACCTGTCTCCTTATTAGGTTAGAGGATTTGGACTGTAGGTCCATTTGCTTTTCTGTATCTTAAATTTTTTGTGTGCTATCCCAAACACAGATTGTAATGAGTAAGGATATTTAAGATATGCCTTATTAATAAGTGAATAATGCATAGACATCTAGGACATATTTTTAGAGAGAACACTAAGAACAGAAGATGACACCAAGGTTAAGAAATAAGCCAGAGGGAGAGAGATAGACACAGAATAGTCTCACTCATCTATGGGATTTAAGAAAAATAAAAAGCATATAGTAATAATACCCACAGACAACAGAGATGAGATCTGGATGAACCAACCATGATATAAAGCTTACCACAAAGAATGGTGAATGCAGTTAGAGAAACAACTATCATGATATGGTAGTGAATGAGAGAAATAGAATGCCTGTCTCGAATATAGGCAGGGGTCGTGGGAGAGGAAAGAGATGGGGGGCATTGGTAGTGGGAAGGTTGCACTGGTGAAGGGGTGTTACTTTTTTATAACTAAAACCCAACTATAAACATATTTTTAATCATGGTGCTTAAATAAAAATATTAAAAAATAAAAGAGTGAGAGTCTGTGAAAAACACTTTGATTTATTTTTAACATAGGAAGCTTTTCACCCTCAGAAGAAATTTAAAGCACCAACTGCCTCCAAAAAGCGAACACCTATTATGCCTCCCAGAAAGATTTTCCTATCTTAGATCTTCACACACAGCAAAAGTGCACAACTTCATTTTCAAATGACTTCTCGATAGAAGCAACTCGAGGCCATGCAGGGAAATGTATAAACATCAGCTGTGGCAGGAGAAAGCCATACACTGAGTTTATTTTCTCCTTGGTCCTCATTAGAATCACAAATGAAATGTTGACAACACATGAAGGAGCCTGCTTGTTGAACACAAATGTTTCCACTCCTATCAACCTCGAAACTCTGATAGTCATGCTTTCTGATGAAAGCTAAACAGCCCTGGGGAAATGACTACATGCTCGTTCTAATTACAGCAGGCTGGGAGAAAAGGCCTCCTACTAACAATGGACTGACAGAGGAAAGAGCAAAGGTAAGCCTTTGAAAAACAACAGCTTAGCACATAGTAGGTGGCCTGATGTGGGGTAGGTTATTTTTTTTCTTGGTTTTAGAGTTAGTGAGATTTTGCAATTCCACCAGAATAGAAAGTTGCCTGCCACAAATATGGATAGAGGCTACATGGAAGTCAACTCTCAGACCTTTATTTTGTTAACAAAAGTCCTACATGAAGACTGCCATCACAAGGCACCTACAACAACTTTCTTTCCTTTGTAAAACTATTAGGATGATAAGCAAAGATATGCAGAGCAAGAATTCACTTTAAATTTCCATGGACTCAAGCCAAATATGCATAGACAGTCACCCATTGTAAACTCAAGAGATAATGCAAATGCTCACAGGAAAACAAAATGCTCCTTTGCCTATAACTATACAAATAGAGATATTTATATTTATGTGTGTGTGTGTGTATATATATATATATATGTATGTATGTATTTGGTTTTATGGTCACACCCAGCTGCGCTAAGGGGTTACTCTTGGCTATGCACTCAGAAATTGCTCCTGGCAGGCTCAGGGGACCATGAGATGCCGGATTGGAATCCATGTCCATCCTGGGCAGGAAGTAGTGTGCAAAGCAAAAGCCCTGCCTTTGTGCTATGACTCTGGGCCCCTACTTGATATATTTTAAACATATAAAATAACAGAAAATTTTAGCTCATGTATATTGCTATGCACACGATATTCTTTGCTAAGATTCTATTTCTCTTTGCTTTTTTTTTTTTTTTTTGGTTGGTATGGGACTGGAGGTGTGTTGTTGGCCAGTATCTGGCAGTGTCAGTCCTTATTCTTAGGTCTGTGCTCAGGAAAGACCCTTGGTGGTGCTTGGAGAAGCATATGCTGTGTCTGGATTGAAAAGGGTTTGTCAATGTAAAGCAACACATTACTTCCTGTATTATCACTCCAATCCCTAAAATGATGATAATACTAATAATAATGATAGCAGCAATAAATTAGCCCTTCCTTGCCAATATGCCAGCTGGGCTTCTTTGTAAAAATATTGACATTCAAAATCAGAGTGGTTCAATTACACAATAAGGGTCACACAGCAAGGAAATAGAGGCAGTAATTAATTCTGAGATGTCTTTGCTTCAGCTTCTATGCTTTCAACAGGGCCATTCTAAAGAAATATATAGTTGGATAGATAAAGGCTAGAATCCTGAAAGGGTGTCCTAACATAAGGGATCTATAAGGGATGGGTTCCAATGTAAGCTGTGCCTACGACAACTGTGTTTACCAGAACATTTCCAAATCTCAAATATCAAATAGTTAACACAGAACAAACTGTAAAGAGAAAAGAAAACAAACAAACACAGATTCATTATTGCATCACACTATATGGACACTTAGCTATAGCTTGAAATATGAAAAACACATTGTCATCTCTTGCAGCAATTGGACTATCGTGTTATAATAAAGGCGCAAAAACAAATACAAAATTCACCAAGAAGAAAGATACAAAACACTCATTTTCTGTGTAACGTGAGTAAACAATCAAACATAAACTTGAACTGGATTCCAATTTGTATTCTTGGGGCAGGGACAAAAGTAGCCAATCAAAAGATCTAAGTAAAACAACGTGTCAGTGTGAGGCTGGGCCAGGCTTCCTTAGCTGCCTTGTTTCTTGATCCTTTTGTTTCTTTCATTAGCTTTACATCAACCACCATCTGTCTATGTTTATTCCACTCTCCACATGAGCTCACTAATTACCTTTAATCATACTTATCTGAAATGCATCTTTATCTCCATATAGTCTGTCCTGGTTACAGGCAAACCAAGTTCTGGAAGCTGACATTGGAAAGACACTGGAATGGGAAACTTGTACTTCCTCTAACCTTGGCAGAAAGGGTGAATGGAATAAAAAAAATGTACCGTAGTTTTTGCTCTATAAGACGCATCTGATCATAAGACACATGTAGTTTTTAGATGCCCTCCTCCTCAGCACTCAGGCTTCAGCTCCAAGCACGTTCGCTTCATAAGATGCACTTTTGGGGAAATGGGGGAGTGCGCCTTATGGTATGAAAAATATGGTACTTGATCAGCCTTTGACACCCCCCCGGAAGTTACCAGTAGGAACTTTGTAGTTTAACTTTTGAAGAGTTGAGTAGTTTCAATGTCCAGACTAATTCATGTGTAATGTTCTCTTGGGTTGCAGGTTCAAGAAGAGATCATCAGCACTGATTCACATATAATGAATAAGGTTTGATAAAGAGTATTCCATAACTGAAAAACTGTGACCCAATGTCCTATGTTTGTTTTAGATCAGATTTGGGGTCACTGGAAGATAGGCATATGCTGAAATGTAGTCTTATACTTTTGGACCACTATATTTCTTAGCTCTGGAGAGGTGGAAAAAGTAAATTTCATATTCATTAATTTTAGCAGGCATCTCAAGTCCAAGTAAGGGAGTTAAAAATAAATGCAGTGACCTTAGGAAACCTATGACATCAAAAATTATCTTATCAAAAAGAACTGGAGATAATAGTACAGTGACTGGAGTGCTTGCTTTGCTTGTGGTTAACAAAATTAGATCCCCTGGAACTGCTTATAGTCCCCCCAAAGCACTGCTATAAGTAATCCCTCCTAACAAAGCCAGGAGTAATTTCTGCACACCACTAGCTGTGCCACTCCCTCCCTCCACAATAATTAATAATAATAATAATAATAATAATAATAATAATAATAATAATAATGTTCAGGAAGAACAAAGAGGTGCACATAACTCTCCCACTTCCTTTCTTTTTCACCAATCTACATGGAAGTCTTGATTCTCCACTGAACAACTCAGAAGAAAGTGCCTTACCTACTATGTAAGAGATCCCAGATAATGAAATCTGTAGTATATTATAAAATGAGAGAAGAATGCATTTTATATTTTAAAAGACCTTTATAAAGTCTCTTCAGTATATGGTGTTGTGAAATAGGACAGTCATATGAAAAATTGAAACTAAACTACTATCCTATTTATTCCATATAAAATTTTAATTCAAAACAGATTAAAGACTTGAATGTTTAAAGCGGAAACCCTGAAACATATAAAATGCATCTTAGAGAGTAAGCTCTTTAACTTAAGCCTTTGAGAGCTTTTTTGGGTTGTAGCTCTTAAGGTAAGGAAAACAAAAATAAAAATAAACAACTGGAGTCCATGAAAAAACACTTTCACAACAAAAAGCACCATCCTCAAAACAGAAAGGAAACTTATTGAGTGAGAAGACACTTACAAATATACATATGACAAGAGACTAATTAAAAAAAAACCTTACAAGAACTCAAATAACTCAGTAATAACAAAATAATTAACCTAATTAAAAAATGTCCAGAGGATCTTCTCCAAAAATACAAAGATAGCCAATAGCACATGAAAAGTTATTCATCATTACTTATTTTAGGTAAATGTAAATCAAAACCACAATGAGATATCAACGCATGTCTGTTGTTATTAGGGACTTTTGAACACAGATGGTGAGAAAGCAAGCTTGTGTAATCATTATGCGAAACAGGGTATTTATTTCTTTAAAAAATTAAGAATGGAAATACAATATGACCCAAAGATTTTTATTTCAGGTTACTTAGCCAAATAAGTTTAAAATACCAATCTAAAATGGTATATGCAATATTGTATGTAAGTACTGCAATGTTATTTACAAGAGCCCAGATAGAAAAATATCCTGAATGTCCATCAATGAATGAATAAAAATGATGTGATATATATACATATATATGTATGTATTAGATATAATGGAACTCTAAACATAAAAATGAAATCTTACAAGTATTAATAGCACTGATAGAACTTAAGGATATTATCTTAGTGAATCCAGAGGAAGAAAGATAGATGATTTCACTTATATGTAGAAGACAAATAGACAAAGCAAATGGTGACAAGAAATGTGGCTGAGCAAAACCCAATGCGTCCCTCTAAAATGTTAATAGAAAACAACCAAAGAAAACATACACACACACACACACACACACACACACACACACACACAAACTTCTATAGGAGAACATATGGTGGTTGATGATCAGGGGAGAAGGAGGTGTAGATAAAAAATAGGTTGATGTCTTTGTATAGTGAAGGCTGCAAATCAGACTTTCATAAGTGCTCAAAACATAATATATAGATTTCATTACTTGCCATGAAAAGAAATAAGATCTAAATCTGAAGCTTATAAACCAATGTCTTGCATTGTTTATGGCAACTTTTCCAAGATGTATAGAAAGATTGCATTTTTTTCAGCTTTCCTGCTAGTTAGGTCTAGGTCTAGCTACCTAGCTAGTTATCTAGCTAGCTAGTGGACTATAAGCAGAGATGACAAGTAACATTCCAGGTATAGTCAAGGCTTTAACCTCTTTATCACCTATAAATCAGTAATTTACAGAGAAGGCTCTGATAATAATAATAATAATAATAATAATAATTAAACAAACCTAACATGTTCCTTGGTTTAATTTTGTCTTTTTGTTTTGTTTTGGGACCACACCCAACAGTGCTCAGTGCTTACTCCTGATTCTGTACTCAAATCATTCCTGGTGGATACAGGGGACCATATGGGATGCTAGGGATCTAACATGGGTCAGCCACATGCATAGCAAATGCCCTACCAGCTGAACTGTGACACTGGGCCCCAAATCTTGTTCTTTTTATTCACTGATATTTGTTATAGAAATTATATTAATTTAACATACACAAATCCTTAGCAATATCTAATCTATTATAATCACAAAGGAAATGATATGATTGCCATTTTAAAATGTGTTTTTATTTGTTGTATGAAAATAGGGAAAAAAAAAGAAAAGAGGAATGGAAAAACAGAAAAAAAGGAAATAATACTGACATAATTTAAATAGATGTGTGCAAATTTTATACCAGCATGTTGTTGAGTCATCCATAATACATAGGAAAATATTTTCCAAGTGCCAAACTTTCTCCATAGCCAAATAAAATTTCTGTGTAGCTATGTTGTGCCTGGAGCCTCCTCCTGGCTGTCCTTGTCTGCAGCTGTTGTAGGCGAGCTTCCTACATTCTCTCCCCCCAAAACCACTTGGCACCTACTTTGGGTAGGGGACTATTAATGAAAATTGAGGTCTAGTTGCCATTATTTTTCTATGCAAACATTAGAACATGGATAAATACTCCTGTACATTTTAAGTTATGGTCACATATTCAGATCACTGTCAGATTAATATAGGCTGTTTAGGAAAATAATCATCATGGAGAAAAAGGAAGTAACTTCTTCAGGAGGCTCCATTCACACATATAAATCAACTAGTCACTAGAGGAGAACCTATTTCAGATGTTCCAGAGAGAAAAATCTATATCTTCCCTCCTTCAGTATTTAAATTAAAGCAAAATAGGTATTCTGTTGCATGCTGAATATGCAAAAAATAAAAAAGCAAAATTTAAGTGTCCCCTTATCTTAAATTCCCTCACCCCCCGACATATAACCAGTGTATGCCAGATAAATTCTGCCCTTCCCCACTATTCAATCTTAACATAAACTCATGTAAATTTTGAGAGTGTAAAAATTCCAACTGTGACTTTTTAATCAACATAAATAATATACAATATGCATTTCTTTGCAATTTACTTTAACCTAAAAATTTACTATGACTATCTTGCCGGGTGGCATAATTCATTCTTTCAGAATGGCTGCATATTACCTAGAGAAAGAGCTATTACTCTTTTGTTAATTTTGAGACATTACTAATTTTTAAATGATATCTACAGCTGATTTTCTGAAAGATGACATGTAAAATTAATGACATTAAATATAATGACACATTTGAACATAAAATGAGTAAAAGGATATTAGGAATTGATACACAGAATATATAGAATCTATATATTTCTAGAAGCTAGAAAAATCTTGGAAACTTGAGATTTTTAGTAATCATAAATATTATTCTGGGGGATGTGTGGGAGCATAGTACAAGCCTTAGGGCATTTGCCTTGCATGCGCTAACGTAAGACGGATCATGGTTCGATTCTCCAGCATCCCATATGGTCCCCAAGCCAGGAGCGATTTCTGAGTGCATAGCCAGGAGTGACCCCTGAACATCACTGGGTGTGGCACAAAAAGCAAAAAAAAAATCTGGAAATATATCTGGATCTAGTTCCCCTATAATATACTGGACTTTATAGAATGGATCTAAATGCCAGGATTCCCTCACAACTGAATCCTCTCTCTATGGGGATGGTAGCCTGACCTGACACTGGTTATCTCACCTCAGTACTCTTTCCCATTCACTTTCATTGTGCATCTTTCATATTTGACTCAACAGGGAAGAAGAGGAGGAAGAGAAGGTACCACAGGCATTAACATGCAGGCCACATTCCACTCTTTGTTCTGTGGGCTAAGAATAGATGGAGTAAATCACCAGCCCTACAACCAATATGCTAGCCATCTTCTCAGAGCCTGTTAGAGTCAATGGGAGAAAAAAATTTAACCAAAGAAAGCACTTGGGGTAGCAAGCCATTACTCCAAAATCCATCAGCTATGGGGGTTCTTTGCCCAGACCCAGGGTATTCATATTTTAAATGGAAGGAAGTCAGACAAATTCTTAGCTCCAAGAATATACACGACTTATAGTATATCTTTGATATCATTTAGAATCAGCTACTGCACAAATCTGTGCTTTCTATGTCCTGTGAGATAGCATGAGGTCTGTATTCTATAGATGAGGAACAAAGGTATTCTGAGATTTATCCAAGGCCATGAAGATCTAGGGTATTAGCAGCATTTTATAGTATGCTTATATTTTGAACCACACAATTCTGTGGTCCTGCTAGTGTCTTCACCTCCTAGACAATGTATGCAAGCAGTATCTTCATGTCGTCAACATATTTATCCTTCTCAACTGGAGACTGAGAATTGGACCTCATTTGGGCCATGCAGAATCCAACTTCCTGGCATTTTGCTAGGTCCTTACTTTTGGAGCTCATGATGCCGATTTGAATGCCCCCAATCGAAAGGTCTGAGAAGGTCACTCTCCTAAGTTACTGGGGGTACACATTAGAGTATGCTGGATCATTGTCTATTGCTTTGCTTAATCTTCATACAATTGTGTGAAGTAAGACAAGGATCCAAGTGGATAAGTGAGTTATCCGGAGATATAGAACTGGGAAAGAATGATGCCAAGCTGATACCTAGACACCTGGGATTCCGAAGGCCAACGTTCACTAACTCTTTAACATTGTTGTTGCCACAGGTATCCACATCTTGCTGCTTTAGAACAGCCCACAGTTCCCTTCAAAAGCAATCACTAATGTCTGTAAGGCATTTCAATAAGCTCCAGGACAGCTTCAGGCAGAGAAACACTACCTGTTTCCAAAAGTGGGGTTGGGGAAAGACTTGCTCCACTCCTGGTCAAAAAATCTCCCAACAGTTTCATTTAAAGAGCAGTCACAGTTCATCAAGGACCGATGCTCAGGGGGTTGCAGAGTGATTTTTATATGTGGAAAACAAGAAAAGGGCCAGCACCTCTACATCAGGGAAATGATGAAAGATTGAGAAGCTTTTCCAAAGTCACACACAGTGAAAGGTCAGATCAGCTGGGATCAGTGGGGGAGACTGCAAAGAAGCAGCTGAGAAGTATTTGTGGCATCAGGGAGAAGAGAATGAGATGTCCACTAAAGGAAACCAGGGCTATGAATTTCAGGGCATCAAGACCCTGTCAACACAGCTAATCCCCTTGGACAGTGGCTGAATAGGCTTTAATGGCCAAACAAGTGCACTGTAGAAGCCGTGTCAGCCACCAGCAGGCGAGCCTGGACTCAGATTACACACACTGTTGGCTCTGTTGCTAGAACCCCGGATCGGAGAGCCCACTTCCAGCATCCTCCAGCCTGCCAAGAGTTGACCCAGCTCGGTTAATAAGTCAACAGAATTCAGAAGTCACAGCCGGATTAAAAAGCAGTTTTATTTTGGTGCCCTGGACTTCGAGCAGATTAAACAATCAAAAAGGCCGAGGCTTTGGGGTCATGTTTGCATGCTACAGCTGTTCCCCTGAGCTCTGACAAACATTCTTCTTGTGGCTTGTCCTCTGAATGGGAACGGCAGGCATGATCCTAGGGAGGCCAACCCTTTAAGAATGGAGACAGGGGATAATCAAAAGATTTTCTTCTGAAAAACAATTGCAGCCAGATGGAGACAGAAGAGCTGTGTGAGCAAATGGGCTTCTGAAAGCAGGGAATGTTCTCTGCTGAGAAGAAAAAATAGGAGACACAAAAAGGCAAGACAAAGGCGAGACTGTGAGTTGGCCAGGTCTTCCTTGATTTTCTGATTTGCAGATCAACAAAGGTGATCAGGACAGAAGTCCCTGGAGTCCCAGTCATGAGAGGTGAGCCACAACTCATCCACTGGGCTGAGAAAAGCATGGGAATTCCTCAAAGTATACTTATGAGAAGCCTTAAGCAAGTGCTCTTTCTCAAAAGATCTAATAGATGTTGAAAAGGTGTTGGTGGGAGGATTTATGTGTGAACCCATCCGAACGCAGGAGAGAGGATTGGGGGACCACAATACTGGGTGTTGATGTGGCGATGTCCTTGTCAGGCCATGGTCCATTTCATGGAAAATAGAACTATTCCAGCAGGAAGTCAGAGACCAACCTTTTGAGTGGAGGAGATAGGAGTGTGTGGAGTGGGCCAGATAAAAGTTTGAACAAGAAAACTATCTTTTAGCTCAGAAAAGCAAGTCTTTCAGGAAGGCATACATGGATCTTGTGGCTAACATAGTCTCTCACAATTTCATTTACTGCTCAAATAATGTAGGATGCCACCTCAATGCTGTTAGGGGGAACCTTTTAGTTTTGAAAGGGGTTACTTAGATTGCTTGCAAGATTAATCAGGAATATTTGTTTTATGTTTGGGGAAAAGAAGGGGACTGTGATGCTTTAATTATCTTGAGCTCAGCTAATATCTTCTGTGTATTCTGTTTTCTGACTATTCTGTATATCTGCATTCTGAATATCCTGCTCTGAATATGCTCACTATACTGATGGCACTGCAAATATCTTCCAGTGAACTCAAGAGTACTGTTCCCATCATGAGAGTTCAAGAAACACAGAAAAGCAGGCTCTGCCACATCAGAAAAATCACACCATAATGTTCTTAGTGAAGACCAGAGCAAACAAACAAACAAAACTTCTTTGAGAGTTTTCTTTATGAGAAAATGACTATCCTGAGTTTTAAATATTGTTTCTGTACCTGTGTAGATTCTAATTTAGCAGAGCACCCTTGCTGGATGTCTGTCCTATTTTAATTCATGTCTTAGGGGCGAAGAAAATTGTGATATGACTACCTTAGAGAAAAATTAATGTAGCAGGTTTTAATAAAATGGAACCTAAGCAGTGAGTCCTGCAAAGAATCTCTGATTCTAGAAGTCTCCTCTTTCATTTGCACATAGTCAAGGAGGCCAATGAGAATATCCTTTTTTAAATGAAATTAAGCTACTAAAATTCAAATACCTGTCAGTGAGGAAATGGTTAAATATTGAATTGGAAATAGCCTCGCTATGTATGTATCTATAGAAGTTAAAAGGAATAGGTGCTGGAGCGATAATACAGTGGGTAGGGCATTTGCCTTGCATGTGGCCAACTTGGGTTCGATCCCTAGCATCTCATGTGGTCTCCTGAGCCTACCAAGAGGGATTTCTGAATGCAGAGCCAGGAATAAACTCTGAGGACCACTGAGTGTGGGCCAAAACAAGCAAACAAACAAACAAACAAAAATAAGTTAGAAAGAATAATTGAACTCTTTTAGAGATCTGTCTAGATCCAGTTTGGATAAATAAGAGTATTAAAAAAATAAAACATTTATATAATGATTATATATAGATCTTTAAAGCAACTGAATAAAACACTATAATGATGTATGGAAGTCTGTATCTATCTGTCTGTTTATTCCTGTCTGTGTGTATCTGTGTATGTATTTGACTTTTTTTTTTTTTTTTTTTTGATTTTTGGGCCACACCCATTGACGCTCAGGGGTTACTCCTGGCTATGTGCTCAGAAATAGCCCCTGGCTTGGGGGGACCATATGGGACGCCGGAAGATCGAACCGCGGTCCTTCCTTGGCTAGCGCTTGCAAGGCAGACACCTTACCTCCAGCGCCACCTACCCGGCCCCAACTTTATTTTTTAATGGGAAGTAAAATAGAACAAGAGCCCAGAGAAACAAGAAGAATATTGCTTGGGTTAAAATCGTAATTTTATTAACTTACCATCTGTAAAATTTTGGGCAAGTAATTTAGTCTGGTATGTCACTTTCCTCTCTGTTAAAATTGAGTAACTTACCAAAATGATGGGGATTAAATCAATTAATATGTGTTAATGGTATTCAGAATGATTCCTGGCCCAAAGCACATACCATATAGTGATTTTCTGTTGTTGATGCTATTATGTAATGCTTTTGATAGGCTAGGGTCATAAACCAGTAATGCTAGGAAAGAAGGGTGGAACTTTGTGTTGGAAAACCTAACTTAGGAGGTACAGTCAGGGAACAGAATTAAAACTAGTGTCTTATTTATTTGAGTTAAAAGAGAGATGGAAATTTGGCAAATTAGGGGCCAGAGTGATAGCACAGCTGTAGGGCATTTGCCTTGCACACACCTGATCCAGGACTGACAGTGGTTTGAATCCTGGCATTCCATATGGTCCCATAAACCCGGAACGATTTCTAAGTGTAGAGCCAGGAGTAACCCCTGAGTGTCACTGGGTGTGGCCCCCCAAAAATTAAAAAATATTTTTGGCAAACTTTATTTATGCTTGAAAAAGTTTTTTATAGGGACATGGGTATTATTATATTATTATTTTGAAGACATAAAGAAAAAGAGAGTAGATAAATTTACCATTCATAGAATTACTAAACCTGGAAAGATAGTCATCAACTTGTTAAAAAAAAGTTTTATTATTTAATTATTACTTTGGGGATCACACCAGCTTGGTTTATGGTGTCCCTTCTGTAAGAGCTTGGAAAGACATGTGGTGGCAGTAATCAAAGCTGCATACAGGGGCCAGAGCAGTGGTGCTAAAGGTAAGGCATATCTGCCTTGCAAGCTCTAGCCTAGGATGGTCAGTGATTCGATCTCTCGGAGTCCCCTATGGCCCCCCCCCCCCAAAGCCAGAAGATATTTCTGAGCACAGAGCCAGGATTAACCCCTGAGCATCAAACAGGTGTAACCAAAAATTCAAATCTGCATGCAAAGCATACATATTAATAGTGCTGGGGGCTGAGTGGTAGCACAGTGGTAAGGCATTTCCCTTGCACGCACCTGACATAGGTCGGACTTGGGTTTGATCCCCAACACCCCATACGGTCCCCTGAGCCAGAAGCAATTTCTGAGCACAGAGCCAAAAGCTGGGTGTGGCCAAAAAATAACCCAAAATAAACAAACAAAAAAAAAAACACATTTTGCTATTGTTATCTCCCTGACCCTGTGAAAAAAAGATTTATAACTTCTCTGTCAATATGTCATTATTATCATCCTCAATTTCTTGGTTGTAGTAAATTTCCAAGAGGTACAAGTAGCCTCACATATCTAATGGCTACCATGAATGGTAGGTCATAGATGGAGAACAATTTTTAATTACCACAGAAAATTTGATTGCACAGAGCTGATAAGAAGATAATTTCAGAACTCCTCATAATTCTCTTACATATCTAGTTCCAGATAACTCTGCAACACTGTACAAGACCATGTGACTTCCCCTCCACTCCCTATATTTTAACCTTTCTGTTTGTTCTCTTAAGTATGTGATCCATTGTTTAATTTCTGAGAAACAGAAGGGTGGGTACTTTTATAGCTTTTGCTTATGAATGTCTGAGTCTGCAGCAGTTATTGGCATAGAGAATACATCCCAGAAGAGCAATTTTACCAAATATGGGAGCAAGGAACTTATGTTCAGATTGTAGGAAGATCAGTGAATATAAAGGAGAAAAAATTACATCAGTAAAAATGAAGTCATGAAATTTTCCTATACATGGATGGGCATGGAAACTATTATGCTGAGTGAAATAAGACAGAAGAAGAGAGATAGATGCAGAATAGTCTTACTCATCTATGGGGTTTAAGAAAAATGAAAAACATTATTGTCATAATGCCCAAAGACAATAGAGATGAAGGCCAAAAGGACCAGCCCACAATATGAAGCTTACCATGGAGTGGTGAGTTCAGTTAGGGAAATTACTACACCAACAACTATCATGACAATGATAGTGAGTGAGCAACAGAACGCCTGTCAGGAAGATAGGCAAGGGGTAGGGGAGGAGAGAAATGGGGGTATTGGTGGTGGGAAGGTTGTACTGGTGAAGGGGGGTGTTCTTTTTTATAACTGAAACCCAACTACAAACATGTTTGTAATCATGGTGCTTAAATAAGGATATTATAAAAAATAAAGAGCAAAAACGCTAGATCCACTCACTAGTGTCTACCCAACTCTCCTTCTACTTGTTTAAGGTCAACTGAGCCTACTTTTCAGTGTGATCTTCCTAATCCAAATGGTGTGTTGCTGTCCCGAGAAATGCCGCTGTTCTTCTTCACGTTCTGTAGACTGCAGTCATCAAGGCCTGGTGAAAATCCCTTCTAATTTGCCTCCTCAGACTCTCAAGTTGCACTTACAAGATAACCAGATACAGCGGCTTCCTACCTTTGCCTTTAGGTCAGTTCCACAGCTCATTGCCTTGAACTTGGGCAATAATGCCCTTTCCTTTTTGGCCCCTGGAGCCTTCCATGGACTTCAGCATTTGCAGGTCTTAAACCTAACCCAGAATTCCCTGCATTCCCTGGAAAATAGACTTTTTCACTCCCTTCCACAACTGAGGGAGCTAGATTTGTCATTCAACAACCTCAGTCACCTACCTATAACCTTGGGGAAACCATGGGAGAACCTAACTATATTTGCAGTTCAACAAAACCAGCTCCAGTTGCTTGATCGAGTCCTTCTAGAATCTATGCCCAGTGTGAAGATCTTATTTCTCAAGAACAATCTCTGGAAATGCAACTGCAACTTGTTTGGTCTAAAACTCTGGCTGGAGAACTTCCTCTACAAAGGTCAGTAATATATATTTTGAAAATTTTACTTGAGTATGGCTAGAATAAACTTCGTCTGTTCTTGGAAATCTTCTGCGTCTGGGTTACACAGAGTTGACTTCATGGGCTCACATAGATGTCATTTTCATAGCATGACAAAATGAACAAACATGATCTGAAGGTATTCAAATTCATCTGCAAATACGATTCATTGATATAACTTCTTGTTTTTGCTAAATAATAATAATATTAAGCTATTTATCTAGGAACTTTTGACCTTTAAGGCAAAGATTTTTGAAAAAAGAATCTTTACCATGTGACCTCAATGGTCACCATAAAAATGAAAGAAAAGTGCTTAGAGAATTGAGATGCTCCTTTTATTCTCTTTTATTGTTGTTTTAATTTTGTTTTTGTTTGGGGAGGCACACTCATCAATACTCAAGGGTTACTTCTGGCTCTATACTTGGGAATTACTCTTGGCAAGCTCAGGGGACCATATGGATGGGTGGTCAGCATGCAATGCTGTACCATCAGTCCTAGTCAGGGACTGTAATGGCCATATGTGACAGAGGCTCTGCTGCCTAGTACTCAGTTTGATGGCTCCTGGCTGACCACAAAAGGAAGGGAATTTAGTCTTCCTGTGTGTGTTGGTATTAGTACTCATATCCCCACCAAAAATAGCATGCATATAGATTTGGTAATTAGAATTCCTTTTTGTGTGTGTGTAAACATGCCATCTAACAACATATAGAAATAAACCTTTTCTTTGGACTAAATTAAATTCTTGATTTACTTTTTTCAATTAAGTTCTTAGAGAAATATGCACTTTGTTGTTGCTGTTTTTAAGGCCACACCTGGTGCTGCTCAGGGTTTACTCTTGACTCCGGGCTCAGAAATTCTAGAAGAGACAGGGAACCACATGGGATGCCAGGAATGGAACCTGGGTTGTGTGAAAGACAAATGCCCTACCCACAGTTCTAATTACTCTGGCATAGTCTCAGAACAATCATAAGTGGTGAATTTCTTTGGTTTTTACATTCTCTCCCACTTTTCAGATAAGCAAGCAAAGGCACAGAATAACCAAGTAAGTTTAAAATTGGGCCATCCAGCTAAGTAATTATATAAGTCTCAAGGAATGAATCCATTTTCTTCTAAGGAGTTATTAAGAGCTACTAATAGCCCATCGTCTGTGGAAAGGATGGGTGATAATAAACATGTGTCAAGCCTGTACATTTTGCCTTATTAGTTTATAAGAATCTAGAAGGACATGGATTCCTCAAGCTGTCATTAGCAGACTTACCACTTGTCTTCAAGTGAGGAGATGGAAGAGGAAAAGAGGGCTCTTGACCGAGAATAGAGCTGCACCAGAAAAATGCTCTGGTCCTGCAGTCCAGACAAGATGCAGGATCCAGACTATGCATTTCATCTATCCAGGGCCCCAAGGCTCTATCTCATTGTAATATTGACAATGCTAAAGGCTGCTTTAAATATCCCCCTTTACCAAAGAATCATGTTTTATTTCTGTGTCTCTGGCCTCTGCCTTATATCATACACTGGTGTAAGGCCTGGGTCTGCAATGCAGGTGTCCTTGCTCAGGTCATAGCATGAAACCACCTTAGAACATCCTAAGAAGTTGCTCCGCACCTATAGTTTTATGTACTTTATCTTAGAAAATGAGTAAAATATTGTTTATCAGTTTATATGAAAGAAAAATCACACCTGAAAATGCTCATGGGCTGACTTAGTGTCATCCTGGCACTTCTGGGAACCACCAGAACTATGCCAAGAGCTATGCTCAAGAAGCCATGTAGTACTGGAGAACTAACTCAGACCTTTTCATGTACTCAACCATGTGCTTTTATTCTTGTGTTATCTCCTTAACTCCTCCTGTTTTGTTTTTGCATTAGAGTTGGTACCCATTATTCAGTTATCACTGATGAAGTCAGAGTCAGAAGGGGCTTAAGGGAAGGATGCTCCAATTTTATCAAGTAGAAACAAAAGGGGTAGGGGTTGAATGCTGTCACAGTCACTAATCCCTTTACAACCAGTGGCACATGATAACCCTTTGATTTTAAATAACTCCAACGGAACAATTGGGATTTGGTTTACAGACTCAGGTACAATAGATCTGAAAGCATTCCCCCAAATGCTTACACATCATGCAAAAAAAAAAAAAAAGATCATTAAAGCATTAACATTAAAGCAATGACCTCCTGCATAGGACTTTCGGTTATAATCTCATAATTCACCTATAATTTGTTTAATGAAAATCCAATCACACTCAGTTAAGAGTTGACCAGATTTCAAAGTTGTCCTCTGGGTATGCATAGGACAGCAAGGGGACCTAAATAATAGAGCATGATAGGAATGCTTAGGGGTTTCAATCAATCTACAGTCTTGACTGAAGGTCACTGTATAAAATAAAATCCACAGGTCTCAGATGCTCCAGAGAAAGGATGTAAGGAACAAAATCAAAGTGAATGCAGTGAGAAAATCAAGATGGGAAAAGAGGGGGAGGTTTGAGTATGAATCATTATCCATTCATTTATGACCAGCGATTTTAGACAAGAATTACTCCTCAGAGAAGAATTGTGAGCCTTTATTAATGGGAGTTTAAAATCTTTCAAAATACAAATATGGAATTTTAAGCCAAAAACAAAGTCAGAAAAGCTTATTTGCTTGAAGTTAAATAGTAACTCTGCTGCAATTGGGCCAAACAGGAATCTATGAGAACAGGGCTTTTTCAAGAAATAAAATCATAAACCACCCAACTCTCCCCTTGGACAGCAGTAGTTTAGATGCCTTAGAAAATCAATTATCTTATATAGGATGGAAAAATAGCACTAACAACCCAATGGAAAGTTTGGTACTTGAAGTGGCCAAATGTTTTAAGACCCAAGGAAACATGTTAATTATACCTAATACCATGAACTGAATTAATATTGCTGGGTAATCTTCAGATATGTACCACACTCAAAAAACCCTCCACTTTCTTGACTGGCATCCCTGCAGGGTTGGCAGACACACGGGGTCTTTGTAACACAACGGACATTTGTTTTGTTCATTTATTTTTGGTTTCCAATGAGAATTTGTTACAATAGATTTCTTGTCTGGTGGGGCTCATTAAGAGTGCTAAAGGCAGGAATGCTGCTGGTAACAAGAACCCTCAGGTTGGCTTCCACCCTCTTTCTCTTCAGCTTTTGTATTGTTTTTTTTTTTTTTTTCCCCCTTGGTATTTATAAGCTCAAAGTAACTTGGCTCCTAGTGAATTCCTGGTCGTACATAATAGCCAATTTTGTGCGTGGCATTTTTTTTTTTTTGCATTCAGGCAATTTAGAAATCTTAAAATCATAAAATATAGCTGTTAAGTTCTTTGACTCCAGGGGTGGAAAAAGGTGCTTTATAAATTCCATCTGCTTAAGTCTTTGCACATTAAAGATTAACAAATACATCTGAATACTCTTACCATTCTTTGATTTTTGTCTCTTAAAGGGGGAGTCATCGATGGCATCACCTGTGTGTCACCAGACCCCTGGAAGGGAAAGGACCTCCTTACAATCCCTCATGAGCTATACCAGCTCTGTTCTTTTCCGACTTCAGATATGGAGTCCCTGCGAGTGTCACAGTCAGGATCTGCTCATCAGACTGTCCTAAGGTCACCTGAGAGCCAGTCAGACTGTGAGCTCAAGCCCAAGCCTAAAGTGCCCAACCTGCGTCATGCGGTAGCTACCATTGTCATCACAGGGATTGTGTGCGGAATCGTGTGTCTCATGATGCTGGCAGCAACTATTTATGGCTGCACCTATGCAGCTATGACAGCCCAAAGCCAGGGTGGACCCTTGGCTCAAATCCCCAAGCTTTCAAAGACAGAAGGAAACGAGTTTTTGGATAGCTTGCCAGCCTGAGAACTTTAGTATGAAAAAGGAAGAAACATTTTTTGGGCCAGGAAAGTGTACTCTCAATAGAATTCATGGATTCACTGTCATGGCCTCTTTTTGCTTTTCCCCAAAGAAAAAAATAATTGAATGTAAACAAATTATCCAAGATTTATGCTGAAAAAAAATAAATACCATGGTTGAAATGGAGATGCTATGTATGCTGTGTGCCTGAAAAATCATTATGCTGATTCTGTGTTGAAGAAGAATATACATAACGGGGAGATACCATCTCTTTCAGGTATTCTTCGTGGATTAAGTTGTTTTAGCAGAGCAATAGAAATCCAAATATATATGCCAGTCAGCATTCCTGGGAGCTTTATGATCCACTGGAAAACTGCCCACTTCTGAGTGCCTGGGAAGAGACTGCGATATTACCCAAGGGGCACCGAATGCCTTTATAATTCAAGTTCATGCTGGATCGGTGATACTTTTAGATGTTGTGTATGTTCTATATTTAATGGGAGTGTCTGTTGGTTGGGAATTTTGTAGCTTGCCACAACAGCCAGATTATATTTAATTTTGTAAATTAAAATTAAAGAAAACCGTTTGGGGCTTTCTATGCCACAGAGGAAAAGGAGGGTTCCATGTCTGGATAATGGGTCTCAGGCCCAGGGTCTGGGGAAGTTTTCTGGTACAAGGGTAAATGACATATCAACAAAAAACAAAGCAGATGAGGCACCAGAGTATGGACAAATATTACAGAAATGCCATACCCACCAAGTGACTGGAACCTTCCACTTCCTTAAAAAAATCTCACAGCAGGAATGAATTTAGGGCGGGTTGAGAGCAAGATAATGGCTTGTGTGTATCTGTATCTATATGTATAGTGCACAGAGCGCGTAGATTTGTACAACCACACCCATACATAAACATACTTGGAGCAATCAGTTTACCCACTAATGAAATGCAGCCGCAGCAGGGTGGAAGCCAGCTGCTGCTGACCACCTCCCAGACTATCTACTCAACACTCTGGGATAGGAAGTAAGAAGGAAGTTTGGAGAGAGTAAGTATCACCAAGAGACTCAAGATAGGCAGCAGAAGCCATTTCAAACAGGATTTAGGCCACAATTTCAAAAAATCAGGTGTGGCCCGCTTTATTCCAACAGACACGGTCTTGAAGAGTTGCATGCAAAGTGAATTTTTGTAAATTGAATCATCATTTTAATGCAGTAGGGGAGCTTGCTATTTAAAGGAACCTTTCATGGAATCTTTCTCTAATGGCAATAATTGGCTCCAGATTTATGACTTTCGTAGATTTGCATTTTTCTCAGGCTAGGTTTTCTTAAAGTGGAATCTACCTGTTGTCTCTCATGATAACACATCTCAATCTTAGTCACCTATCAGCACTAAAATCAGATTGTATAGAGGACTGACAGACGTGCCAAGAGGAGAGAATGGCAAACGTAGGGCAAGCTGTCCCTGCCGAGGCCTTGACAGACATTGTTAATCAATTCCAGTACTCCTCCCAGCTGAGCTCCGATTCACCACAGATGCCTTTTTAAGACAGCACTGTAGGCAACCAAAACCAATCAATTGGAGTTGGTTCAAAGGATAAAACACATTTGCCATTCAGTATACTGGCTCTACATTCATTCCTTTAGGCCATGTAAAAATTGGTTGCAATCCTAAATCAGTAGTCCATTCCTTAACCTGGAATGGGAATGGGAGGTCTGCAGAGACAGGAGAATTGTCTGATGTGGCCCAATCCTTGTCCAATAAAAAGATTGAGGAAAACAGCTGAAGCTAGTGTAGCTTAGCTTTCCCTGCAGGATACACACCTGCCCCAAATAATTCTTGACTTGGAAAGACCTCACATTTACATAAAAGTTAAAAATAAGACCTTTTATTTGAGCAGCAACTTAGCTACATGAATGTGTGTGTGTGTGTGTGTGTGTGTGTGTTAGGTAGGGCTGGAGAGCGAGAATGATGGTAGAGATGTTTAGCTTAGCTTTCAATTTTTTGCCATGAATATTAAAAAAAAACCTGAGTATGCTAAAGAGTAAAGTAAACAATCAGTATAGTTTTTAAGATGACCAAGAGACCTCAGAGCAAGCTTGCAGCTGCACCTGCTCCATTCTAGTTGACCTTACCTTCCCAAAAAGCATTTGGGGCAGGTGTATATAATGTTGGGAAGGCTGGTAGATCTTTCCAAAATAGTTCATGCACATTTTCACTAGTTTACAGGCCTAAGGAATCAGTTTATAGGCTAAAAAAATAAAACAACTCTCCCTTGTCTTGAACTGTGTGTTCCTGGCGAAGACAGGAACACGTGCAATGAAACAGAGAAGACCCCTCTTTACGTTGTCCGCATTTCAGCAAATGTTTCCAGAGCTCATGTTGCATACCAAGCAAGGTGAGAAGTATTCTTGTGAGTGTTTATCGTGTCATCCTGGAAGTAGGCTTACAAGACACTGAACACATATAGCTGGGAACAACTCAGGCCAGTAAATGTATTGCTTCTCACTGCAACAAGGTCACTCTGATAATGTACGGTGGCCTGCAAGAAGTTTGATGCTCCTGTAGGTTGACTCTGTCCTCTGCCCACAATAATCACATGAAAGAGCTTCTACTACACCACAGAAAACCTCGAATAGAGCTCAAATCTTCATTTGGTAACACCCGTGTCCTATTTGATTTCTAAGAACTGATGAAACAAATGAACAGATTCTGCTTTATGACTAGCCTTTAAAGAAAATGATTAAAACGATATATATATATGTATATATTCAGATTTATATCTCTTGCCTCCAGTCACCACAAACTGCAGTTGGCAGTGAAAATAATTACTTACCCTGAAATGTCAACAACCTCTCAGAAAAATATAAATCAAATTGTTTAGATGAACAAATGCAGAGTTATCATTTGTTAATATAAGAAATGAAATGTTTTAACTGTAAAAAACATCACAGATGAAAGACCCAATTTGCAGGGTATTCCATGAGAACCACAAATTATCTTTCACAACCACCACAGCTCATGAGGGGTAATTTGCAAACGCTTCGTAAATTATTTTCAGCTGTTTATTGCTGTTGTCGTATTCATAGAGGCCCTTATATCAGAAAGCCTTGCAATATTGTGAACTGAAATCAAAGTTCATATTATTTTTTGAGGAAAGTATCTAAAAATTAAGCTTTTGCAACATACTTAGTAGGTGATTTTGTTTTGTCACAGAACACATATTTCATATAACAGGACTGGAGAACTCAAACAAACAATGCTGTAGATGACTGAGGTTAGGCAATACAGGAGAAGAATGAATACATGAATAGAAACTGTGGAAGATCTGTATGTCAAATCTGTACTTAATAGCATTTAAATTTTAGACAAATATTTTGGACCTTGAAGAAAGTTTTTTGTGATTCAGATGATGCTAATGGTCAACTGGATATTTTATTTTTCTGTATAAAAATGAAAAAAAAATTCTTGCACAGTCTCTCCAAGAAAGCTCTTAAACATCAATTTCCATTATCCAAGTTATATCTGAAACAAGACTGTTTGCCTTTATTCCTAAGTATCAATAGTAACGAAATCATTTTTTAAAAAATCTACCTGTAACACACATTAACATAATTAAACATCAACTGTTAGAAACCTAAATCTTCACATTGAAGACCAGAAAATAACTAGCTGTGGTCCAACTTAGTGAATCCACTGCTAAATATAATGACGTAGAAACTTGTCAGTAAAAGGTCTTCCATTTTTATGTGGTATCACTGGGACATAGTGTATTTGCACTGAGGGAACTTTAGGGAACAATATTGTTTGCATTTCAATAAAAATATTCTATGTTTTATGTTCAGATTTCAAGAGGTTTCAAAAAAGAAACCCTATCTCATTTAGAGAAGTAGCTTCAAAATCCAAAACACTGCTTTCAGATTTTTTTTGTCCCCCAATTCACAATACAGACCAGGCAAAGGGCCTGGGTTAAGATGTGCATTTACCTCCTCTTTCTATGTAGTCAGATTTTTGACCCACTAGCCCCACCCATTTTTTCACCCTGATTACAATGAATATTCATTTGAATATATATGATGTAATTTAGTCATAAGGGCCAATTGGGAAGTTTGGGTAGAGCCCTGCAGAATGTATAGATGACCATATTTTTCGTACCATAAGATGTACTTTTTCTGCCCAAAAGATGGGGGAAAATGTGTCAGGTCTCCTTTATTCTGCAGACATATCACATAGTAGGAGCAGTCAGATGAACACACTTTCACTATCATATATAGAGCTTTTGTTTAAGACTATTTGATTGCAGCCAAGACTTTTATTTTTTTCTTGTTTTGCTCATCTAACAACTATGTGCGACTTATGGTCAGGTGTATCTTACAGAGCGAAAAATATGGTAGATCTGGCAAATTTAGGGGACATTTACAATATCATAACTATTTTGATATGGCCAGCAGATCATGACAGACTTGTCTGTTCAGTTCAGCCAGGGCTGCAGCATTTTTGAAGTCTGTTCTCTAAGTAGCTGCTAGTGCTCAACTGGAACTATAGATGTATATCAGATACGTTGGGCATCTCAGGATATTTAACTATTACAACACCTCCTATTGATTAATATTTTATTTCTTCATCCATTAGAGGTAAAGGATTTGAATGAAATAGCACATAATAGAATGATAGAAGGAAGGGATGACAGATAGCACAATAAAAGGGATATAGTTTTTACTTATTCTTTATTACATAAACTAATTTATCTAGGGTAAGTAATTAGACTATTAGTCAGCAGGAACTGATGCCCCCTTTCCAGTCTGTAATACCAAATAGAAGATAATCTAGAATAATGGACATTTGTCTTGGGATTCTACAAGTCAATTAGCTTTCTATCTTATTCTCTCCAGGGAGAATTCTAAAATCAATACTAGGAGATTCAAGATGCTCTTCATCCTGTTCATTGACAAGTACTTTCCATCTTAATATAAAACATAAAAATAAAAATGAAGAATCTAACTTTAAATCTAACGTAAAGTTAATCTAACTTTAAATTAACCTAACTTAAAGTTAATCTAACTTTAAGTAAAAAGGAAATAAAGTAAACATTGTATCCAAGACGTATGCACACTGCTTGTACATGCGTATATACACACATGAAAAATCTATTTTAAAATATATTCTAAAATAATTTTTAAGTTTAGGGTTGGACTTGGGAAATATTATTCCTACTCATTTCCATTGGCAAAATCATTCCTATGTCTAAACTGAAAATATTGAGGCCAGGAAGCATATAAATTCTAGTGTGAAAGCACAATGAGAGACAATGCATTCATTAGGTACAAAAGTACAATTCCCCCAGAAGGAAATGAGTTCATGAATGCAACAAATAATAAAATAATAAACTCTACTCAATAATAATAGTTATTTTATCACTTACAGAGTATTATAAAATATCTCTATATTTTATTTCTTACTACTTATATTTCAAACTATTTTTATTTTGTGTTGTTCCTGATTTTCTAAATTTTTCACCTTTCTCCCATTCTTCTTGGAGCCAATTTGTATTAATCCCAGCTTCAATGAAAGATTTCTCCTTAACAAGTCTGTGATTCCACATTACCAATAGCTTCACAAGATTTGAATTCAAAATTAAATTTAAAATATTCATGTTTCTGGGTTCCTCACACTAGAACTTATCAATCACATCCTACTAAAAATACCTTAGTTTTCTTTTTCTTTTTAAATATATTTTCTAACTATTCTTCAAAGGTCTCCTTTGATAATTCTAACAAAATTCAGAACATTTATGAAAGAGAAGCTAGTGAAATGAAATTGTAAGATTAGCATACATTAAGTTTCATTCTGAGGGTGGGTGTGTTTGTGTGTGTGTGTGTGTGTGTGTGTGTGAGAGAGAGAGAGAGAGAGAGAGAGAGAGAGAGAGAGAGAGAGAGAGAGGGAGAGAGAGAGGGAGGGAGGAGGAAGGGAGGGTGGGTGGGAGGGAAAAGAGGGAGAAAGGGAGAAAGAGAGGAGAGTTGAAAAACAATTATACACACCCAACTGCTAAGTCTGGTCACATGTAATTGAGCCTTGAAGTAGGAATGGCATTCAGACACTAATCCTGACCTCCTATAGACCTTTCACTGGAACAGGACCCTGGGGCTCTCCATAAGTGCAAACTCTAGGAGGCAGTGGGAATAAAGAGCCTTTGATCCACCTTCCCGTTTCCCACCACAGACCAGCCAAAGCATTTTCCACGAGCAAGTCTACAGACTGTCAAAGCATTTATACTTTAGCTGGAGGCTCTGCTATGCCAGTCCGTCTCGACTTAGGGAAGGGAAATTCATGTCAGCTCATTTATTCTCTGTGGACCTTCACTTAGCATGAGTCACCTATAGTCTAATCTGAATCGGGATCAAAATCCCAACAAGGTCACTAAGAGATTTACCTGGATAAAGGCAACTAAATAAATCCTTAAATCTCTCATGAGGCATGTTGAAAAAATAAAAAATAAATCCCAGAATTTTTTTTGCCATTAAAACAAGTGAGGACATTTCTAATGCCCTACCCAACATTATGCTGATTACATTGTTCAGAGGTTTATAAACTAAAGTGAGATTAAGTAAATCACTATCTTGACCAGTTATGAGAGCATATCTTTTTAGAAAGCTTAAGATATTTGATTGGGATTACAGTGAAACCACAAATTAAAAAACATTAGCACAACTGAGGGGCATCTTGTGATACATGAAGCTTTGTTTTCAATATTATTGACATAACCTCCAGTTTAAATGTCCACTTTATTTTCATAGATAAACTGATGTGAATATAAATAATGAAGTGGAATTCTATTTTGTCAACAAACTTGCTGCATTTTCATCAATAGCAAACAGGTGACAAACTAAAGGCCAGCCATTATATATGTTTGTCTTTCTTATTCACGCATCCCTTAGCAAGCACTCAGCTTTGCAATGTTAGCAGGAAGACATAAATAAACCACATGGACATGGATCTACTTGATAAAATATCTTTTATAAAAATTGTCGATAGTTGAAAAGTTGTTTATAGTATATATAGGAACATACATATAATAAAAGTACAAGTGACGTAGTATAGCTATGGACAAAAAATCTGAAAAGACACATCTTAACCAAAGAGAGGCAAGTAGACAATAAACGTACATGAAGATAATCAGTTAAATTAGTCATGAGGAATTTTCAACTATTTTATGCATTTAAATGGTTAAAATAGAAAAGAGGAATAATCACTGCAAGTGTCAGTGGGAATGTAGAAAACTCAGATAGAACTCTTAAACATGGCTCAGCATGTGTTTAAAACATCAAACATAAAGTTACTACATGACCCACTAATTCCACTCCAAAATCATCATCCAAGAAAAATAAAAACACATCGGTACAAAAATTGTACATTAATATTTACATCAATAGTTTTAATAACTAAAAAGAAGTAACACAAGTGTCCATCTACTGCTGAATGGAAAAATGCTATATCTACAAACAATAGAATAATGATATTTTTAAAAAATTTAATCAATCCAAAGCTAACTACAACAGAATAGAGACCCAATCTACAACAATCTAGACACAGAAGGGACCACTTATACTAGCAGCCCGGGGGCAAAGGAGGGGCGATATGGGATGTATGCTGGGAACAGGGGTGGAGGGAAGACAACATTGGTGGTGAGAATGTCCCTGATTCAATGTCACTGTGTATCTAAAATTATTACTATGGAAGATTTGTAATCCACTTTGGTCAAAATAAAAATTATCAATAAAAACTATAGCTGAAATAAAAATGGTGGCATTATTCAAAAA
This sequence comes from Suncus etruscus, assembly GCF_024139225.1. Lineage (NCBI taxonomy): Eukaryota > Metazoa > Chordata > Mammalia > Eulipotyphla > Soricidae > Suncus > Suncus etruscus. The sequence continues at coordinate 127,728,047 of NC_064854.1, read as the reverse complement.
TTTAATCAATATAAAATACAATAAGAAAATGAAAGAAGGCAGTCATAAAAAACTAGTATTTGATGTCTAGAATAGGCATTATTATATAAAAATATAACATTGCATGGAATAACCCTGGGTAGTGATTCATCAAGATTAAGTATACGGGAGACTTAGTAGTTAGGTTGAAAATGTTCTAAAATTATAGGTTTATGATTTTTATACTTCTGTGAAGATATGTAAATATAATTAATTATACACTTTAAATAAAGTTTATCTAATGTGAAATGTTATCTCAATATACCTGTAAATAAACAAAATATAAGCACAAACATCCATGTGGTCTCATGGGCTGTAATTTCAAGATAAAATGGGAGTTTGTGCTTGTAATCATGGTGCTTAAATAAAGATTTTATTTTAAAAAGGGGGTGGGGTTGTTTTGAAGTATTAATATGGAATATGCCAGGATATTATAATGGAATTTTCCAGGCAATTTTTCACAGAGATCCACACATAAGATAAGCATTAACTAGTGAGTAGTTTAGGTGTAATATTTCTTAATAGAGGGCATACTCAAAGGCATATGTATAAGAGGCATATCTCAAAGACCACTGGGCTTGCTCCAGTGGTACAGGTTCAGTGCTCAAGCTGCTACTGTGGTATCAGGCCCAGTAATTTTGGGTATACCACAGCAACAGGGGTGGAGCAATATAGTTCAGAAATAGAACTTAGGGCCTTGCATATGCTAGGTGTATACTATTCTGCAACCTTGAACTATATCCCCAACCCCTGTGCAATTATTCTTAACAGTGGCAACAACAAAAATATTATAGCAGAGTATTTGAGTTTTAGTATTTACCATGTATATGTATATATATACATATATAAATAATTCAAAAGAGAGAGAAAAGTAAAATCTGGGTGTGAGAAATATTGAATTATTAGTTGTTTCCTTTCAGTGGACATACATCAAATTTGCATTAAAAACTACTGTAAGAAATTCAATCTAAGTACCATGCATTCAGTCTAGTTTTACAAATGTGGAATGTAAGGCCCAGAAAATGATAAAAAGCTTTGTATTCTCTTTTCAAAATGTAATTCCCTTGTATTCCAATATCCAAATCTTCCTGTGATCTCAAAAAGAAGTCTTAACTTGCTGACTCAAACACACACACTAGGTATGAGTATTTGTTACTTCAAACTCTGCTTCTGTTTATTTTTTGGACTGAGGATGTGTTGGATCTATAATTACAGTGTATAAAAGGACACTGACTCTTAGGAGTGAATGTCCTAGGAGTTAGTACAGAAGATTCAGTTTTTTAAAGCTCTGGGCTATTTTTATGCTGGGAACAATAATACTCACCATACCCTATTATTGGCCACCATGCCTAGCACATGGGACTTGTTCTACCTGGCCAATTCTAACTCAAATGACTTTTTTTTTTTTTTTCAAATTTGAAATCCAACATCCTTGATAGCACCTCACTAAGGAATTTCTACAAAATTCACACTTCTCTTTCCTACTGGCTTAGACCTCCTTTCATTCTTTTCATCCCTATGCTACACCCATTGGTCAGTCTGAACACTAAACAAATGAAAAAAACATCGAACATAAAAATGGTCTCACTTCACAGATAATGAGTAGCTTAGTAATTTTCCTAGGGTGCCTTGACTCCCCAAACTCACTTAATCTTTTTTTCAGATACTAAATTGAGATGTCTATTGTTTTGGTTTTTTTTAATACCTGCCTGGAACATAGATACAAAATATGTAACGAGTCTCTTTCAAGGTTTCTTTTAAATAATATTTTTAATTTAAACACCTTGGTTACAAACATGATTGTGGTTGTTTTTAAGAAATGTATTCTCCCTGTCTGGATGCTCTTCACATAGATATTTTCATAGTGGCTTCATTTCTACCCATGTCGCTTCTTTTTGGTGGTTTTTCTACTGCTATTTCTGGTTTTCCCTCTACCTCTACCACTTAGGGATGAATATAAGCATGGTCTCTGCCAACTACACTTTATTTTCTATAAAGAATTTATCTCTCTAGGAAATCCCCTCCTCTATCTCACTATCTCTTCTATCCCTCTTACTGCCTTCTTTATTTCCTTCCTTCGAGTCTGCTGTGTGTCTCACTTGCATAGCTGAACATTCCATTGACACCTTGGCTTCACACAATGCTCTCAGGAAGAACTTTAACATGTGAAGGAAACAGTTCTTCACCTGACATCTGTCATTCCCACCAATTTGCATGGGAATCCTCTCACTGCATCAACCTATAGCTCCTTAAAATATTCCTTGTTCTCTAAAGAGTTTGTTTACAGCTTGATCCCCACAGTCAGTACACTAAGGACACAGTTGATAATGCGAGTTATAATGAATAATTTAATTTTAAAATAAAGAAGGAAAATAATATATTTTAATATATAAGGTCATAAGGAACAATTATGTATTAGAAAAGAGCAAAGTTGAGGATTGCCTCTCATTTTCACCAGCATTTTCCACTTTATTGACATTTAGGTCATATCGTCTCTTGGTTGTTCTGTGCCAGGTAGGTTGTTAAGTGATATTCCCACTCTCCTTGTGTTGATGTCAGTAATGTTCCTCCTGACTACTTGTTATAAAAATCTTCTGAAGGAAAATGTTGCTGCTGATTGATATTTATTGATTCTATCAGCAATCATATTTATCCCCAATAAAATATTCTCTTTGTTCAAATCTAAGGAAGTCGAGATGTATCTGTAGATGACAAATCCTTTCTTACTAGTTAACTCCAGTATAATATAGAAAATATAAAAAGGACTAGAGGAATATTGGACAAGCTGAGTGTTTGTTTATAATATCATGCCAACACTATTCTCCTAAATCTAATGAAGGGTTCCTATTAAATTATGCACGCAGTTTAAAGAGCATAAACCTAATAACTAATAGTCAATGATATTAACAATCTCATTTCTAATTAGCTCGTTATATTGAAATGTTCTATCAGCAAGAAACTACTTGTATTATACTTCCTCCTAGAAATATGCAAATGAGACCACTTAATCCACATTTAAAAAGTTCCCCCAATGAATGGGTCGAATGTGATTTGTGTTCCTTGTAAAAGATTGGGAAGAGAAAAAAGAGACTCTCTGAAGTTAATACAAGTCATTAATTTTACATTAAAACCATTATTTTATATGTAAATAATACCTCAAAAATCTGTAAATTCAATTGTTTCTGTAAGAAACCAATGTGTTTAATCTGCAATCTATTTCTTCTTGTCATAGATCAAATTAGCTTTTTATAAACATTGCATTAGATGCTGGGACTTCAGAAAAGACATCTGTTGATGCAGAGATATCATTGAGCTAACAGTTTCCAAGTGGATGGGACACTAAAGAGCTTTCATATTCTTTTAGAAATTCATAATGGTCTGTATCATATTATGTGCTTAGTAGTTTTTGCTGAGTGCCTCTCTCTCTCTTAGAGATTTAGCTAAGTAGTATTTTCCCAATGTAAATTGCGCACATCCATGGACCTACAGACCACAAGAGAACAATTTTCTTTACAATCAACATTTTGTTTTTCTTTCTGGTTTTGGGCCACACCTGCTGATGCTCAGGGGTTACTGCGGCTATGTGCTCAGAAATCGCTCCTGGCTTGGGGACCATATGGGTTGCCGGAGGAGGGGGCTCAAACCAGTTTGTCCTAGGTCAGTGCATGCAAGGCAGATGCTCTACCATTTGCTCTACTGCTCTGGGCCCTACAATCAACATTTTTGAAAACTGTTCTGCATCTCAGTTCTTATATTTTACACTAAGAATAAATAAGTCAATTGGGCTAAATCTTTCCTTGGAAAGCTTACAGTTTCTTTCAGAAATTGAACAGGAACTTAGTTAGGAAAGATCTTAAAATTTGAGATGTCAAAAATTTACATTTCAAAGCAAATGCAAAGACATTATCTATGACTTAAAAAGCTGAAGGTTGAAATTCTTAACAATAACTGGGGTTAGGTTTAAATTGTCAAAGAATCTAAGAATAAAACAATCAAATATTTCAAGGAGGGAAGGAAATTCCCTGCACAGTTACATATTCCAAAAGTGTTTAGATCCTCCCCCTCAGCATTTTTTTTATCTTCCTTGGGTCATTATCAAATCCTAATATAATGGAAGGACCCATAACTGTTGGTCTGTAGGTCCCAGTCTCTCCGTTAAAGGAGGTGTACAGAATAAGGTTGAAGATTAGCTAATTGTTAGAAATTGCGTCAGTAATGACTGGGTAAGGGCAACAGGCTTTCAAATTTAATTATTTTATGGCATTTCCTTGAAGGTTGGATTAAATGTTCTCCAGGTAGTTCACTCAATTATGCTGTGAGTGAAAGAAGGAAAAGACTAAATCTGTGATGTTTAGAGACTTTTAGATAACTGCTTAGTTTTCGATTTTTGACCTATGTAGACATGGCTTTAAAATAATAGCAGGGCTAGAGCAATAGCCAGTGGTTAGGGTGTTTTGCTTGCATGAGGCTGACTTAGGTTCAATCCCCAGAATCTCATATGGTCCCCGGGGACTGCCAGAAGTGATGTCTGAATGTAGAGCCAGGAGTAACTCCTGAGTGCCACTGGATATGGGATCCCAACCAAAATAATAATAATAATAATATAATAATAATAATAATAATAATAGCTGCTACTTGAGAGATCTTTGTGAAAAGGCCACAATATGATTTATAGAAGCTGGTTACTATTTGTTTATATCTAGAGTACCTGCCTAAGACAGAAAGCTTAGGCAGTATTTAATGAATGAATGAATAAATAAATAAATTAGCAGACATGTTACCAGTTTAAAGATACTGGATACCCTAATTCTAGTATTTTAATTCTTATTATTTTTTATCATTGACTATCAAGTCAACCTGAGGTAGATCTTCAGAAAACTAAAACCACACCTGTAACAAATTGTATCATACATGGCAAATCTCTGTGAATCTTGCCATCTAAGACTTGTATTCACAATAACAAGAAAAAAATAAACCGTGTACCATATTTTTCACTCTATAAGACGCACCTGACCATTAGACATAGTTTTTAGATGCTCTCCTCAGCTCCAAATAGCATTCACTTCATAAAATGCATTTTAGGGAGGGGGTTGCTTCTTATGGTATGAAAAATACGGTATGTCCCGCCACATACAGAAGGTTCTGGGGCCCTAAAGAGACTTGGTAGACAGAAGAGAAAGTCTTATCCCTTCTTCCTTTGCAGTAGGAAAACAATCAAAACAATTCAGCATGCAAATGGCAGCTGGCAGGTTCCTCAAGAGAAGGACTGTAAGCAATGTCAAAGTCTGAGAAGATGGATGGGGTCCATTTATGCACCAAGGCTGACGCATAAGTGGATTCCTGCCCAGTTTGACTGCCCTTTCTTCAAAGATGTCATTGACAGATGAGTATCTAAATATTTTTAAATGAATAGAGTAGAAGGAAACATAAAACAAGACCAAAAAGTCTTTCTATTCCAACAGACACATGTAGTGAGTGACCATGCGTCACACAGATTAAATCTGAGAGTGGTGTAGGCTTTTCAAAGTGATCTTTGATAATTACGTGCCAACTTGGCCATTTTTACTCTTAGATACATTTCAATCTGATACAAAGATTTCGTAGAAACTTCCAATTATTGCTAGTTGACTGTGTACCATTTGCTGCTAGCAGCACACTGGGGTCAGTAGAGGGCAAGCCTCCTCATATCTTCATAATCAACTTCTCTCATGAGGCTATTTCTGCAATTAAATTAAAACTTTTTATTTTTGAGTGGTAAACAATGTTTACCCAATTTGAGAAAAATACACAGAGAACCGAGTCCCCATGCCTAATCACACATGACGAGTAAGTAAAACTTCATGGGAATCATGAAAAAAGCCACTGAAGATACTCTGCTTTTTGACACAAAAAAGGTCTCCTCAAGGTCATTGCCATCTCAATGCTGCATCCATATAGCAGAACTGAGATCAAAATCTCCAATATCAGCCAAACAATTCTACATTCTCTAAGGAACTAAATACATCTTAGAAATTACCATAGCCGGGCCGGAGAGATAGCATGGAGGTAAGGCATTTGCCTTTCATGCAGGAGGTCATCGGTTCGAATCCCAGTGCCCCATATGGTCCCCCGTGCCTGCCAGGAGCAATTTCTGAGCCTGGAGCCAGGAATAACCCCTGAGCACTGCCGGGTGTGACCCAAAAACCACAAAAAAAAAAAAAAAAAAAAAAGAAATTACCATAGCCTCTGGTTCAAAACAAAAAATAAAGTTTTCAAACAACTTTGCTTCTTTGTCTTGTTCTATAATTATCTTCTTTGAATGGGGGGCCCATTGAGACATTCTGAGTAACTATAAACAGGACTATTTCTCCTCTGCCCAGTTAGGGTGAGTCAACCTTGTTATGGCCTCTTGACAGCTATGTCAGTCGACAATAGACAGACAAGGAAACGATTTGGAAATGTTGGGTTCTTCTCCACTCTGGATTCACAGTGTCCAAGTTGAGTTTCTATTTTGACAAAATTCATAGGGACATTTATGAAATGAAAGGCATCTGGAAACCTTTGAGGAGAGTTTGTAAAACTTGGGTAAAGGTGAGTATGGTAAGCAAAATGACCAGCATAGAGCATCCTTCCTGATGAATGTATGAGATGCCCAAAGAAAGGTTGTCATAAGAATTTTCAAACAAGGGTACAGGCAACTTTGTTCAGACTCTGTCTTTGACAGCTAGTACATGGGGTCCCAGCCTCATGGAGATAACTTGTCTCCAGAAATAGCCGTCTGGGTTATCTTGCTGGTTAGCAAGTCTGACCTACTCTAAGCAGAAACTAATCTTTTTGTGTTAAACGATCCAGTCTCTTACTTCTCTCAAGAAATAGAAAATGTCAAGCGATAATATCTTTAGACAGCAGTCATGAATCCTGAGAACCCTATCTTGTAGGTGATGAGTTACAGGTCTGCCTAGTTTAAGATGAGCTCTAGGTCAGATATATAAGACTGTCTTACTGCCATACCCAATAACCAGGAAACTGTCCTCACTTCTTTTACTTTCTGATAATCTAATGATGATGCATAGGCTATATCAAAAATACAGGGGGAAATGCGATGTTTCTAGCCAAATAAAAACCATTCGAAATATGCCTGTCCATTTGCATTCCTTACCACAATTATTCACTGTGGGTGAAGAAGCAAAAGTTGATGTTTTCACCCTACAGAACTCCCTGATTGAGAACGGCTTCCAGAAAATCAAGGCATTCCCTTTGGTAAATCTATTTACTATCACAATATAAATTTGAGGGTTTTAAATCTATACACACCAACTGAATAATCTAAAAAAATGTGCATCAGAAAGATTATATATTATACATGTTTTTAGACTTCTTTTCTTCATTTTTTTTCTTCAGCAGTTGTCCTCAACAAAATATTTTATAGTCTGGAGAGATAGCACAGCGGTAGGGCATTAGCCTTGCGTGCAGCCAACCCAGGAGGGACCCAGTTCGATTCCTAGCATCCCATATGGTCCCCCAGCCTGCCACGGGTGATTTCTGAGTGTTGAGCCAGGAGTAATCCCTGAGCATTGCTGGGTGTGACCCAGAAACTAATGAATCAATTAATAATAAGTAAAGTTTAAAATTTTTTATAGCAATATCTAGTTCTTTAAAAATAAATTCCACCCACAAAAGTCCTCCACAAGCCCTAGCTGTCACTGACACTCAAGAGATGAGAGAGATGGCAAAAGCAAGAAATGGAATTTCTCCAATAATCCTAGACTCGCAATCATTAAATATTTGGTCTTTCTCATGGTTCCCAAGCTGACTCTGCAAATACATCTAAATCTAACTCCAGAGAAGGATTAGGGAAAGAAAATATCAGGCTCTCTAGAGAAAGGCATACTTCAACATTGTGTACCTAAAACAAATCCACTATTTCCACGTATGTCTCTTGTTACTCTAATGATCTAGACTTAAGCTGGTATTCTTTTGAAATGAGAATGCTACCTTCCACTGTCAGAAAATTCCTCTCTACATGTAGAAACAAATTCCTATTGGCTCAGAATTTAAGAATAAAATTTCTGGGAAAAGAGTCCTCGTTTCACATCAAATTTAACCAGCTGTCATAATTTTGGGATGACACCAATCTGAGTAGAAAATGATTTTTCTAGTTTTTCCTTTCTTGAGGCCTACTTTCTAGAAAATAAATGTTTTCAATAGTGGTAGTTGGAAGACCAAATAAGTGGATGTCAGTCATGCTTACAAGCTACTAATGCCCATTATTTACCTGCCACTACAGGAGATTTCCGTTCATCCAAGAGCTGAATGGAAGTACTTGCTGTCACTACATTGCTTTTGTTGACTGCTCCTATAAGAAAACATGGAAATAGTTATAGTGCCCTTGTTAAGAAAATAACCTTGAAGTTAGGCTAAGAGGTTACATGTGGGTTAAGGCTCTTGAGTACCTTCATGAATGATCCCTGGCTACAGAGCCAGGATAAGTTAGGAGCATGTTGAGTGTGCCAAAAAGACTAAGAAGGTTGGGGGAGGCAGCCTTTATTAGCCCACAGTTATAAAATCCATGGAATGTGCTGTGAGTCTCTTCCCAGAACGCAGAAATGACCTCTTATATTGGATCATAATTGTTGAGTTAGGGTTAGATAGTCTTCTTAATATGGGATAATCAATGCTATTCATGATAATATCCTGCACTGGTAAAAATTTAACCTTTTCTCATTAAAATCCCTAGTTTTCAATAAATATTAAAATGGTAGTGTGCACTCACCATTCAGGAATCACATATATTTGGGTAATTTATAGTTGTTAAGTGCAGGAGTTAATTGTTTCAGTAACAAATTTATATTTTCCTTCTAAATATAGCCTGAAGAGCTACATAAGATAAAATTTGAAGTTACTTAAGTGAATTGAGAAATTCTGGTCTGATTTTTGTGTCAAACTTTATTAATGTAAATAAAGTTACTGTTCTGCATATTCTAATTTCAAGCCTTCTTTTTTTCTGAGCAAATCATTTTCAACAGGAGTAGAGCTACAATTAACTTTTATTTTAATCTTATTAAGATAGTGAAATTATGGCATTGGTTGTAAGCAACTGAGGTATTGAGAGCACTCCCAACACTCCCATGTTAGAAAAGGTTGAGGATAAGGTCTGACTGACCAGAACTGATCATGGCTTATCTTAAAGCATGGCTTATAAAGAGATATGACAAATATAAATTGAATGTAATCCAATTGAACTGAGAAGCATGAATAAGGCAGTTCTGAATTTGAATACACTTTATGACCAAATTAATTCAAAATTTTCTCCTGGCCCAAGTCTGAGCAATAATAAAACCCAGCTTCTTTCCTAGGGAGTACAGGTATTCAATACACAGTAGAAAAATTGAAAGCATTTTACTATGCCACTTGTGCTTTTCCTGAATTTAAAGAGACCATGAAATTTCCTAAGATGTTATGTCATCCATAACTTTTTCAGGAAGGAGGTCAAATCCCTTTCATTCTATGATTCCATTGAAAATTGAATGAAGAAACACTTGCCAAAAAACAATTTGACCAGAGTCTTAATAATCAGATTTTGGTTTTCTCAGACATAACTCTTTGTAATAGAAATGGTGAATAGTAACTAAGCAAGCTGACATGTGAAAACATCACATAAAAAATCACAGAGAGAAAATACTTTGGGTAAATAATCTCTTCTCCCATAGAAACTTTTCATTATCATCCAATTTGGGGCAAACGTTACTCTATCACAAAAGGAAATCTCGAGTCAATTTCATATCTAAAAACTAAATTATATTTTCTTTATAGAATTACAAAACTCTACTATTACAAGATTGCAGAATAAAAATATAACACTACTGACTTTTCAGAACGTTGAGAGTTTATTATTTCTGCATTTGGTATTTTTATCAATAAAATATGAAAAAAGTTATGAAGAAAATTGTATCCTGGAAATTTGTACTGAAGAAAACAGACATGTGTATGAATGTGGGTACATGTAGGTCTGTTAGCAGCATTTCACAAACTCTAATAAATTCTAAAGCCTGAAAGGAATATAATTCAAATCCTGAATAAAATCCCATCTAATCAACGTTTTTATAATATTTGGCCTTTTTTGAATCATTCAGCTAATAAAAACCCTTTTTCCTAATAAGTCCATTTAACTAGTTGTTAGAAAAACTTGTCAACTTGTCTTCTACAAATTCCAAAAATACTTTTATGACTTTTTTTAAATTAAAAAGCATCAAGTCTCAGGAAAAAGAAATAGATACAAAGCATTAAGCTCCTCTATTACGGTTGTCACTTAGGATTACTTGTAAAAGATAAATATAAAAGTATCTAACATAAAATATAAGCATACATTGATTTGTTCAGAACAATATAAAGCTATAAAATTAGGTTTTATCTACTATCTATTTATCTACTATCTATTTTATCTACTATCTATTACGGTTGTCACTTAGGATTACTTGTAAAAGATAAATATAAAAGTATCTAACATAAAATATAAGCATACATTGATTTGTTCAGAACAATATAAAGCTATAAAATTAGGTTTTATCTACCTTTGAACTTTCTGCAAAGTATAGTGCAGAGTCCTTGCAAGAGCATTAATTCCTTTGGGTTATAACAATGATGGTTCAAATGATGTTTAACATTGCTTCTCAAGGAAGAACTCGGCACCGATCTGGTACCTTCATTTACTTTGCACACAGGCCAATATGACCAACCTCCAAGAAGGGAACGCACCTGTGCTGAAGGGGATGGAGTAAACAAAGCTCCCTGGAATTTGTTCTGCAGCTCTTCGGTACCAGAGAGGGAAATGATCTGCATTAAAAATGTTTTCTTTGTCTCCAGCTTTCAGAAAATCCCTTTCAAGAAGAAAAAAATGGCAGCATTTAGTTTGGGAAGACCAGACACGCATGGATCTTAATCTTCATAGTTTTGGATTTTTGTTTTGGAGCCATACCCATTGATATTCAGAGGTTATTCCTGGTTATTTTCAGGAATTACTCTTGGTGGACTCTGGAAACCGTATGCGATGCTGGTATTGAACCTGGGTTAGCCACATACAAAGCAAGTCCCTTCCCTACTTTACTATATATCTGGCCCCCTAATCATCTTTTTTCGGGATAAAACAAGTTTTAGCATTTTAGAATTTTTAACTAGTCATGACCTGTTCAATATTGTGCACCAGGGATTGCTCAGAAATTTCTTGAAGAGCCCTAACAGTCAGATTTGCAATAGGCAAAATCATGTTTTCAAGTGATGTATTATGTACTTTCCTGTAAAGTTTGAGAGTCTGACACACCAGTTATTTCTTTAGCTTTTTCAAGATTACTGAGTTCATATCTTGGATCATAATCCCAAATCATCAGAGGCCCCTGACTCATTCTTTCTCTCTCTCTCTCTCTCTCTCTCTCTCTCTCTCTCTCTCTCTCTCTCTCTCTCTCTCTCTCTCTCTCTCATCATTCTTAGCCCTAAACTCTACATCCCTAAAACTTCAATGAGCATGTCCTTATTCTTCTCTAACAGCAGAACCCTTGTTTTTCTTGACATGCCCAGAGTCTGGCACTCATCAGTCCTCAGTGTATATTTAATAAGCACAGGATAAACCAAGTAGATTTGATCTTAAATCATTAAGACCTTTCTACATCATAATTCTAAATTTTGTCTGACTCTTTCACCATCACAGCCACCTTTCCAGCCTGGAAAATGTCTAGGTAGTTGATATTCCTATAAAATTGTGTACTTTCAGAGTTTACTATACTATCTTAGATGGAAGGTGTGCAAATGTTTCTGCTAGCAATATTTACTGCTTCTTGCTAATAATAATAATAATAATAATAATTCTTGCTAATCTCCAAACATCAGAAATTCCTCCTGAAAAGTTGGTACAAGCTTTCTATTCTCATTCAGAGGTCTATGAAGATGTGAGTCAGGAGTGGGAATGAGAAGACTCAGGGATCCTAGTGCTCCTCAAAGTGCTGAGGTAGGAAGTTCTCTATTCAACATGACAGACTAGATCCTCTTTGTTTTGCTACTTTAGTGATGTTTCCTATTCCTCAAATTACCAGGTTTCAAAAATATTTAAATGTTACATTTGCATTTTCCCACCAGTGTGATTAAGGGGGGTCTTAGGCCTAATCCAAGAGATAATTGCCAACTGGGCCAAGTAGTTGAATGTAGGAGACCATGAGTGTAGTGGTGCTCATGCCTTGTGGTCCTGAAGATCACCAGAGATATTGCAGTGGTTCTCATGGACCACCAATATCACATCTGACAATGCTGGGTTTTGGAGGATTTGAGAACACACATGTTAAAAAAAGTTAAAACTCAGGTCCTGGCAAGTACCTTGCATGAGATAGCTCTACTAGAGAATCCTTAGTCATGTTATTTTTTTTATTTTTAATTATGAGAACAATGTTGCAAAGAGTACATGGTAAAGTTACAGTGGAAGGACAATCGCCCATAAACAGAGTTCTCAGAAGAAATCTCCTTGATGATGCCTAAATATTGAACTTATAGTCAAAGAACATTAAGAAAAATAAGGCAGAACCCATGTACAATTACTTTGTCCACAAGTCCCCAGATTGTAGTACATTATAACATTTCTTAGCAGTACACAAGGCAATCTAAAGCCATGAAATTTATGTGACTCCTTAAACATTGAAGGCATAGTATTTATTTTAGATTTTCATACACATGCATATTGGCTTAAGTTAACCTCAAAAGTTTAAGTGGGTTGTTTTTCTTAAGGATTAGAGTCAAAGGAGCACAGTAAAACCGGTGTTAGAGTGGCAATTACTGTTTGCATAGGCCCACCAAAATATGAGGGACATGGAAAGGAAAAGCCTTGGCCTAAATACAAGGAGACCCTACCCCTGAAGTTGCCTGGCAGAAGACCAACTCTAGGTTCAAGGCAAACCAGTTTGTTCAATCCAAGTCATTGTCTGTAGTGCCAATACAGTTTTTAAGACATGAGATTCTTCAGAAATCTTTTAATATCTGGATCAATGTGAGGTGTTTCCAAAGCTGGGGGAAGAGCATTGCCTTCTCCACTGGCATCTGCTAAAGTCTCAGCATTGACACTCACTTTACATCATTATGCAACGACCAAAGGAAATTGCTCCTCTCAGGAACAATTTTTTTGACTCCTTTTCCAGTCATAAAGGTGAGAGTGCTGCTTAGCTGAAAGGTTCAGGTGGCCCTACCACTGATAACGAATGGCCAATGACAATATTCAAGCTTTGGAGACAGAAAATGCTAGGTCTAGAGCTACATATCTCCATCACAGTGGCAGCTGCCAGTACCAAGCCAGCACCTGGGGCAGCAAACAAAAGTCAACAAAGTTACCCTCCATAAATTTTGGTGTTAGTGTGAGAGGGTCTGGGGCCCAGAACCTTGGAGGTCTTGCTAGAATCAAATATTAATTTGTAAGAAAGCAGGGACAAGTAAACTGAACTACAAAACTTCCTACTAATATTCTTTGGAAAGTAGGTTTCCACCGAGTGAAATGAAAATATACTTCTGGCTACTTGGCACTATGTCAGATAGATCTAGTGTTTTAGCTGAGTTGAGTGGCCTTGGATGAATTATTGGGTCAGTTCTAAGTCCCTTAATATTAGTTATTTCTCTACAAAATAGAGATGATAATAATGAACTTCTAGGACACTATCAAAATTGTATAATATCATTCATTAAGTGTCTCTGAAATATATATGGGGGCCTTAAGTTTTGAGAGTTTCTTTCCAACTCTGGTTCAAATGAAAGTTTGAAAGTGTCCCTCACTAACGTAGGACTTTGGAGGAGAAGTACCTCTTTAATGCAGGGGCTGACATTTTTGGGTACTATGGATATGCTAATTGCATGGTCCAAAAGGTCTAGTGAAGCAATAAAATGTGGCACTAATTTTAAAGTTGGAGGCAGAATGCAGATGACATGGATTTGAATTAATCAATATGAAAAAGTGATAGTACAAAAATATAAAATTCTCATATCTGAGAGACTAATGCTAATTTAAATTATCCCAGAGTGGAAACTTTATATCACCTAGCACTTCCCCCAATACTTAGAACTATTCCTTGTACCTAAAGCTGAAAAAGTAAACATGAAACCTTTTTGGTCCTGGCTTGAATGTTTTCAAATAGATGAATACCTATAAATATCATTTTATTTCTGGGTTAAGTAGATAGTTAAATATCCAAGTGCCTCAAATATATATATACATACATATACCGTATTTTCCGGCATATAAGACGACTTTTGAAACAAAAAAAAGTCAACCGAAAATCGGGGGGTTGTCTTATACGCCAAATATATCCCGAAAAATGTTTCAATATGCCGCTAAACCAAAATTGAATATTGCCACAAAACGAATTTTCCAACTCAATCCTGCACCAATCACTGCAAGGCTGCTCGGACCGCCTCTCTAACTCAGCCAATCCAAGCAGGCTTTTGATGCATGTAAATTATACAGTGTTCTGTGCCCGAATATACACTGTCAAAAGCTGCTCAGATTGGCCAGAGTCAGAGAGGAAGTCTATGACAGTAGAACCTTTGAACCTTTGCTTGTTGGGATTGGCTCACTGTGGTACATACAGCTGCAGCACAGGAACATTCTGTCTGATACAGCAAATAGAGGCCTAAACCTATGTTTTAACTGCAAAATTAGGAGGTCGTCTTATACACTCAGTCATTTAATACGCCGGCAAATATGGTATATGTATATATATATATATATCAATGATAAAGTTCATGAGAACAAAATAATTATTTTACTCATACATATATCAAAGGGGTACTCATGCATAATCATAATAATATCCCAGGAACCTAAGGTATATATCATTGCAGAAATGTTTAACTGTCACCTAAACATGGATGCTTACTTACTGACTAAAATCTAAAGAGGTCACTCCCACCATTTTATAGATAGACAGAGTGGAGAAAATAGTTGAATAGGGCCAGGTATATATCCCAGCAATCGTGAGTTTGGACCAAATCAACTTCCAAATATGTCCCACTTTATCAGAATTTATTTATCATTTATAAATGATAAATTAATCGGTATGGCAAGGGTTTTGCTGTTAGTTTCTCTTGTTTGGTTTCATGTCCGAACAGGCAATTCCTTGAGCATCAATAAATTTATCCTTTGTCACTCTTGGATTCTCAAAGAAGAAGTTAATATGTGTGTCTACACTTGAAATCTTTCTAGGAACTTTTCCTAATAGTTCAGGTAATGGGCCTAAGGAGAAGACTTGTAAAACTATGAGCCACAATGACAGTTAACTTTAAAAATGAAGACTTTAGATGCTGAGGTAAAAAGAGTCCTGAGTGGAAATGTAAATAAAAATACATAAAACATAAAAATCTATCAACTCAAGCAATTTGGTTTTATAAGAGAAGAGGGTGGGAATCTGCACCGTAGCTAACAGAGGCAAGAGTACTATTGGGCTGTATACCATGACATAAGGAATGTCTTCCAATTATGTATAAAGTCCCCTTTAAGGACTATGACTTTGGTATGGTCATTTATCTCCAGGTTACCTGATGGATATGTGAGGTCTCATAATAATCACTATACACACATTTGCACAAACACACACATATAAATTTTCTGAATTTAAGACTCCATAGACTATATCTAGCCAAATAATGCCTTCTTGCTTCCAAGTAAATAAAATGAGAACATTTAATAAAAGTGTCAGGAAAAATATATATATTTGTTAAACTCACACAAGATTGGGTGAAAAATGTTGAAGAGTTAAGGTACTGTGGTCGTCTGAAAACTCAGAGTGAGAACAGAGGTTTAAAGAGAATATGGGGGGGGGGGCGGAGAGATAGAACAGTGGTAGAGCATTTGCCTTGCAAGCGACTGACAGGGACCAACCCAGGTTTGATTCTCAGCATCCCATATGTTCCCCTGAGTCTTCCAGGGGAGCGATTTCTGAGTGAAGAGCCAGAAGTAGCCCCTGGACGCCACTGAGTGTAGCCCAAAAATAAAATAAAATAATAAAATAAAATAAAGAGAATTGGACACTGTTCATATTGGTCTCTTAAATACACAGGGAGACATTATCAAACTTAAGTAGTCCCTGACTGCCTACTGCTGAGTATAGAGTTCTCCAGGGCCTCCAGTTAAGCACCAAGGCTTATTAAAATCTACACATGCAAACATACAACAAGCATAAATCCTTGACTTTGGAACAAATAGCTATTTCTCAGCAAAGCTTCCCAGCATCTGAACTGCCTGGAAGCTTTTAGTCAGGGACAGAGCACTTTTTCCCTCAGCATCTCCCAAAATGACTCACCAAAATGGGAGATAGAAGTGGATAGAAGTCAACAAGTATGGAGAAAAAAAAAACCTTGCACATAAAAACAAGCAGGTGAATATGCAGGTAGTGTGGAACCCACAGTGGAACAGAGGAGAAATGCTGGTAGGCCAGGGGTGGCCTGAATGTTATTTCTATGGGGGATAAAATCATACAGAGAAACCAGCCTCCCTTTAAATTTCCCATGTTGAGGGGTCACTCTTGAGGGGTTCTCCTACTTACTGATTGGTGAGTTGCTCAGCCCCAACAAACAGGTTGATCCTCGAGAGGCCTGTGCGAGTACCTAGGAAGGCAACCTCCACACCCTTGTCAGAATTCCTGAAATAGACCAGCAGACATCAAGAGAGAGTTTTCTGGACAGGCAGCAGATAATGGCTTTTGAATTTTAACACTCATGAAACGCTGTTGGATACAGCAGTTTTGGAATCTGAGCTTTTAAAAGATATCACACAACCACACACTTATCAACACACATGTCTGTGTGCTTGCACCGCACACAAGACAGAACTTTGCAGACCATACAAAGGTGTTTGTGTTTATTCTTATAAGAAAATTGAAGGATTTCATGACAACGAGGCCAGCAGAATAAAATACACCTTTATCTCAGGGTTCTGGTTCCAATTTCAAAGATTAGGGGGATGAGATTGACTTTAGGAAGAAGAAAGTCCTTAGAGGAAGCTTTCTGCACTAATGCTTCCAAGTCTGTTACTGCTTCTGAGATTCCTTGTGGGCTCTGTCAAAGCAAAATCAAGCTTCCGAACCACTTCACAAGTCTACAGCATCCCCTATCCTGCATGTACCCAGGAACTGAACACACATCAGAACACAGGTTTTGAATGGGTCCCCTTTAAGCATGCCATGCAAAGGAACCCTATGAATTACCCTCGAGGAAAGTTCGTGTATCAACTGACTAAAGATCTGTTTTCAACTTCAAAGGCAAATTGGATATTTGAGCGTGTTTCTCCATGTATCTGCGATGCAAAGGTCTCCAAAAAACTGAAAGCAAAATGTTCTTTTTTCATACTTGCATAATTTTATTCTATAATTAAAGTGAAAAAATGCTGTATCTTAAGTTGGCTTCCTTGTCATAGATGTTAATAATGATTGATTTGATGCATTTCCCACATCATTTAAAATAAAAGATCATTTGGTTACTTAATTGTTTATATTAGCCAAGGTTATCAATACTATCTTTAAGTATTTAAGGGAGTGGATAAAAATAACAGGCATTTGTGTCTGTTGCAGCCTAAACCAAATTGGCAAGTCAAGTTGTCCAATCAGTTACAGATGTGGACTATAAAGCAAGCTGCCATTTTGAAAATACTTAGCATATGTTAAGAATGAATCAGCAACTTTTGTGCAGGATTAGGTGTTCGCTGAGAGCCTAAAAGGAATGTTTCTTTACTTGCACTAGACAGTCACAAGAAAGCCTTTGGCTCGTAAACTTCCAGGAAAAAAAGATAAAAGATACTGGTAGCAGGTCTGGAGTGCTGGCACAGCAGTAGGGCATTCACCTTGCATGCGGCTGACCCAGGATGAACCAGGGTTTGATCTGCCAGCATCCCATATGGTTCCCCCAAGCCAGGAGTGATTTCAGAGTGAAGAGCCAGGAGTAACCCCTGAGTGTCACCAGGTGTGACCCAAAAACAAACAAACAAAAAAGATACAGGTAGTAAATCAGATTAACCCCCAAAATATGGAGTTAGGATTTTCATTTCAAAGCTCCATCTCATGAATAAAACTGCTTACCTTGCTTCTCTCCTTGGGAGACTTAGAGTCATTTTAAAGAACTCTGGCCCCAAACCTGTTCTTCTTCCATGTTTCCTCGTCTAGGAAATGATCTCATCTCTATCCAGATACATATGTCACCAACCTTTGCATGATCTCTAATAACTCAATCTTCCTTCCCTCACTCACAAAATCAACCATCAAGCCCTGGAAGCAGGAGTAGGAATCTAGCTTCCAATGTATGCCACTCTTCACTCTTTGCCTTTAGCCCATGTTCTAATCCAAAGGCCAATACATCTAGAATGCCAAAGAACCTTATCTTCATATTCCTCTCCATTCTACTCTACCACAGAGCTATGGAGGTACTTTCTCAAATCATGCAATATGAGCATATTCATCTTAGAATCTTCTTTTTTTGTTTTTAGTTTTTTGGGGGCCACACCCATTTGATGCTCAGGGGTTACTCCTGGCTAAGTGCTCAGAAATTGCCCCTGGCTTGGGGGAACCATATGAGATGCCGGGGGGTCGAACCACGGTCCTTCCTTGGCTAGCGCTTGCAAGGCAGACACATTTCCTCTAGCGCCACCTCTCCGGCCCCCATCTTAGAATCTTAAAATATCCTTTTTAAAATTCTTCAATGATCTTCTAGTAATTTCAGTATAATGTTCTTCCATTAATGCCAAAAAATTTTTAGAGTTACTTAGGGCTTTTGTCATCCCCTCTCTACTTCAGTTGGGTTGGTCTTTACATTCTTTAAGTTTACCTGTTGCTTTCTCACCCCAAAGCCTTTGCACATGTGCCTCCTCTCCCTTACTCTCAAAGTAGTGCATGCTCAGAAAATTCTTTCTATCTTTTTGTCTCTGCTCTATTATTTTTACTTTTAGTTTAAAGTAATAATAACATTCTTACTATTATAACACATTATATACCATGATGTCAGTCTAACTGAGTTACCACCATTTCACCAACACTCTTAGTCAAATATCCTGCATGTTGTACACATAGAATCTGGATATGAGGAGTGAATGAATATAGGAGCCAAGTAAATGGCACATAGGATAGAGGAGACTCAACCAAAGAAAAGGAAAAATAAAAATCCTAAGAAAGAATAGAAAAGGAAAGAAATAGACAAATCATATATGATGTGTGTGAAATATTTTAATTTGATAGCCTGATGAAATTAAGGATGATAATAATAACAACAACAATAATAATAAATTATTCTCTCTCTCTCTCTCTCTCTCTCTCTCTCTCTCTCTCTCTCTCGTCACCCCACCTTGGCATACCAGATTTCATGTAATGTTCAAATTCAAACAAATTATATGTCAAACCCAGGAGCTTGCCATCCAAGCTGGAGCTGTTAATCTGCTCTAGCTCTTGTGGTTTGGAGCTTTGGGGGAAATTAAAGAACTTTTAACACCAGGCTCCTAAAACAGTTTAGTTCTTTAAACCATAACCATATTGTGGACGGCTCGTGGGGAAATGGCCAGGAAAGGGGGACACGTGCAACCACTTACTCAGATTTGTTGAGGGCAAGGCTGGTCCAATATGCCTCGATGGGAGCGCTCACCACTGCATCGAAAAGGACTTCTTGTATCAGTTCTTTATCACCTGTGGGGAAAATGAGAAGATGACACGAGAAGATGACTTGGGCAGAGTCCCCAGGTGGGCCCCAGAGTGCCCCTGCGGTTTGTGCCGCAGTATCTGGGGGTTACTTTTGCACACTGAGTGTTGCTTTAGTGTTAACCTCCTACCAGCTGAAAATAAGAAACAGTTTGACACGTGATATGGCAGCAAGCAGAGGCCTCCAGTGCCTTCGGAAGGGGTGATAGGAGTCGGAGGTGTGGGTGGCTCAGGCAGCAGCTTTCTGCTTTCTTTCCCCATGAGAGTGCTCAGGCCATGGAGCAGTGGGCCCACTCTGGAATTCGGAAATGAGAAAGTTGCCCTCCCAACCTTCTCTGCTCCCCTCTTCATTCCTATTTCCGACCTATTTAAAAATGTTCAGTTCTTTAGTCCTCATCTCAGTCCTCTGTGAGAAAGGATTTGATCACCTTATAAATCCTGAGAGTTTAATTTTGGGACTTTTACCTGTAAGTTTCTTCCTGCCTTCTTTCCTTTCCTTTCCTTTCCTTTCTTTTCTTTCTTTCTTTCTTTCTTTCTTTCTTTCTTTCTTTTTCTTTCTTTCTTTCTCTCGCTTTCTTCTCTTTCTTTCTTTCTTTCTTTCTTTCTTTCTTCTTTCTCTCTTTCTTTCTTTCTTTCTTTCTTTCTTTCTTTCTTTCTTTCTTCTTTCTTCTCTCTCTCTTTCTTTCTTTCTTTCTTTCTTTCTTTCTTTCTTTCTTTCTTTCTCTCTCTCTATCTCTCTCTCTTTCTTTCTTCTTTCCTTTCTCTTTCTTCTTTTTTCCTTCTTTCTACTTTCTTCCCTTTATTCTTCCTGCCTTCCTTTCTATTACTTTCCTTCCTTTTACCTTCCTTCCTTTTCTTCTTTCTTTCTTTCTATTTTTCTTCTTGCCTTCTTTTCCTCCTTCCTTCTTTTCTTTTCCTTCCATTAATTTTATTTTTTCCTTCCTTCTTTCCTTTCTTCCTCCCTCCCTTCCTTCTTACTTCCTTCTGTGCATCTTTTGATTATTTCTTTCATTTTTAAATTAGGTTATCTGTCCCTAACCAACAGAAATTTGTAATATCTTAAAATCTTATTGGAAGAATTTTTACATCTCATGGAAAATGTTAAGGAATCAGGGTTATCATGAGAGAGATATATACATTCTTTTTCTTATGTGTTAATAGTTAATGTTTTTACTGTTTAAATTCTTATAATATTTAATTAAATAACCTCCATGATTTAGAAAGATACTGATAGTTGAGAATTAGGTATACAATGCCCCAACACAAGCATAAATTTACCAGTATTCTGATGCTCTTCTCACACTAAGGCTTGTCACATTAACAAGTACATTTCAAAGTTTGGTAGTAGTAGTAGTTTTGATCTCATGTTCTCAATGTTGTTCAAACTGCGCACTCTCTCACATCACCAGTACACCCAAAGACCCATACCTCTATTTTCCATTCATCCATTCATCCATCCATCCATCCACCCACCCACCTACCTATTCATCCATCCATCCACACATCTATCAATTTATTTATTTAATTTTCACATATATATCAAACCCAGGGTTACATACAAATATATTTATATTAATATATGTTTTATATATACTACTGTGAACTGGGTGAGACAAGTTCTATTTCCAGTCCTGGTTTCTCATTTGTAAAACTAGGGAATTGTGTAAGCAGGTATTTACAATCCTTTCCCAATTGTACACTTTTTTTTTTCTTATTTGGGTGTTTGACTAAATGATTCGTCTAAAGAGATCAATTCAATACAACAGGTTAAGGCAGGATTGGGAATTTTGCGTGACTTTCAGTAACCCACACACTTTCTTCCATTCCTATAGGAAGCAGAAATTTGGCTGGATTTAATGGGACTGATAGTCTCTGCCAAAGTCAAACTTCCC
This sequence comes from Suncus etruscus, assembly GCF_024139225.1. Lineage (NCBI taxonomy): Eukaryota > Metazoa > Chordata > Mammalia > Eulipotyphla > Soricidae > Suncus > Suncus etruscus. Next base: position 127,706,467 of record NC_064854.1, on the reverse strand, counting down.
TTGAAAACTTAGGCCAAGAATGATTTTGAGTTTCTTCCCACAACCCTACTTGTCCACACAAACACATTTGAAAACAGGCTTACATTGAAGCAGAGGCTCCTTGCCCTTGAGGTAAAGCTTGATGGCTTCTAGTTGTGATAGATGCCGGTGCTCTGGGTGTAGGTCCGTGTTGCAGTAGGACCTAAGAATATGACACGGCCCAAAACAAAAGCATGTGACCATTGATAATATCAGAATATTTTACCTTTGCACCAAGACAACTGATTGAGTGACAACTTGATATCAAAAAGGGCAGCAAGTAACAATTCAGATGTTGAAAGGTTGAGTTCTTACCATTCATCTGCTAAGGATACATCAGGATGCTCTAAGTCATGAAGGCCTGGAGGTCAAAGAGAATGGGTTAATAAGTACAGCCTTGGGTCGAGCAATGATTCAGGTTATATTTTCTAATTTTATAAAACCAGTCAGCATTAATGTTTTGGGTTTATTTTTGTTTTTGTTTTGTTTTGTTTTGTTTTGGGCCACACCCGTTGATGCTCAGGGGTTACTCCTGGCTAAGTGCTCAGAAATCACCCCTGGCTTGGGGGGACCATCTGGGACGCCGGGGGATCGAACTGCAGTCCTTTCTTGGCTAGCGCTTGCAAGGCAGACACCTTACTTCTAGCGCCACCTCACCGGCCCCAGCATTAATGTTTTACTATTTATTTTATATATTGCATTTGAAGAAGAAACTTGAATTGGTTTTTCATTTGAAAAAAAAACTCCTAAAACAAACTAAGAATTACTGGAGTTCTTGAGATAGTCATTCAGAAGTATACAATGTTGGATGACCTGTAGAAATAAAGTCCCTTGAAGACACAAGGAAAGAGACTCAAGAGAATGGTTTCACAAGGAACTGAATTAGGGAGGCTAAAGCATGTTATAAAAATGACTAGGTTAAAAAATTTGACTAAGTTTCCTTTTGGTCTCAATTTTCCTATTGCCTTTACAGACAGATTATTTATTCAGATTATTCAAACTATCAAAGTTTGCTGTTGTTGACATTTTTATATCATTTCAATCTGTACTTTCACCTTCACTAACACCCATAAGTTATTACTCTGATTATTTCCCTTTTTCATGAGAAAAAAAACTGTTTTTTACATAGGTAGCCTAAGAATATCATTCAAGATATTGGTGATTTAGTCAAGTTCCCAGCTCAAGCAATTGGGAGTCCAATAACTCCTAAGAGTTAGGGGGTGTTCATAAAAAGATACGACAGTGACAGTTCAGTGGGATGGAGTTGGTAAAAAGTTAACTGGGAAGAGAACTTGATTTCTTTGATCAGTTTTTCTTATCAACTACCTATATTTGATGTTGGCATTTACCCCAAATCCACCCATCTGGCCCCATTTTAGAATATTGAGTGCAAGTAATTATTCTCTATTTTCTCTACTCTAAGTTGGCCATTTTGATTAAATCAACTCTATCAATTGTTGGCAAATCTTACGATAAGGACATAAGCTCTAATTTGTTGAACGATTATTTGTATAATATATGTAACAACTATTTATAAAGTGTCAAGAAGATGAAGTAGATATATAATTTCTGTAGGTAGAGATACGACTCATATCTTCCACTGAGCAAAATATTTTCCACTCCTCACTTTTTTTTTTAGCAAAGCTTATGCACTCACCATTTTGAAAGTATGTTGAGAATTCCTATGTTCTGGGGGAAAGAGTCTATTGAACTATGGTTACCATATTCAGGAAAACTTTTTTTCTCCCAAAGAAGATAATAGAAATATAATTATACTATGTCCTTTAGAGATGACAAATCTTTCTACTAGTTAGTTAAAATGATGAAGCCCTCTCCAGTTCAGTTATTCAGCCAAGTTGGCAGGATTGTCCTTCTTCTTATTTATAGAGGACCAACAGAGAGAGGAAGTTCTGACCTAATTTGTGTGGATTACCAAACTTCTCCCCCTTGCTGAGGAGTCAGACTCATTTCTTGCACAGCAGTTACACTTAGTTCTGAAATTTTCTCTGTGTGACCTCTTAGCCTAACAGCTGTGGAACAAACAATGGAAAAAATAATGACTAAATATGTTATTGGAAAGACAGTGTAAAGAATCTCTGTGTATGTCCATAAGTAAGGGGGTAAGCCCTTGTACTGAAGATTGATGAAGTGAACCCATGAGAGACAAATAATCCATTAAATATATCTTCTTGTATTGTTCTGACCATGAATTGTTTCTTCAGCTTTACTTCAGATGGCTTAGATGTGAATTGTCTAATTTTGTGGAGAATATCTACACATGGCCCAGAAAACAATGGAAATTCTATACATTATAAAATGTCTTCTGAGGAAATTATAAAAAAAAGGATTTTTAAATAAAGGATTAGACCATCACCAACGCAAAAATGCTGAGATATATTTAATAAACTTAGAATTGAAAGGACTATGAAGAGGTTATGGAGAGGAACTAGATCATGTACAATAGTGGAGAAGTCTTCAACACTGGTGAAGGAACTGGTGTGGGTTCTCTGCAACTGGAAAACCACTTCAATGGTATTATAAACTATGATACTTCAATAAAAATTAAATTAAAAATAAATTAAGTATTCTCTTTTCAGGCAGTGGATTAGCTCAGCAGTAATGCACATGTTTCGCCTTGAGACCCTGGATTTGATCTCTGGCATCAAAACATAAAACATGAATATAAACAGCAAAATAAAAAATACACTTAACTACCCTCTCTTCCTTCCCTCTATTATTTGAACAACTAAAATAATACAACAATAATAGCTGGTAGTAATAATAATATATCAGAATATTGCCTAGAACTTTGCCCAAGTTATTTCATGAGATCTTTCTGTTTTCTCATATATGCCTATGGGAAGAAAGAGACTTGTATACTCTTATACTCTATTTTAGTTCATTAGAATGATTATTTTACTCTCTTTCCTATTCCTTAAATTGAAAAAAACCAGTGGTGAAACAATACTAGATTAGTTAGTGGTAAATTAGAAGGTTGACCACAGAACTTGACATCTCAGCACCCACCAATTTCTTTCTGAGCCACAGGTGGTCTAGCTTGTAACAGATCATCATGTTTTTATGTAACTAGCTCTGATCAATTAAAGGCTTACTGTAACAATACTGCCTTCTCTTGGCCATCCATCCTGGGAACACTCAAAATAGAACTGGATTGATCTAATTCCTTCTCTGAGAAAATGTAAAATCTAACACCCTGGTTAGGCAAGTCGAGGTCATTGAGGGGATGGAGCCTTCCAGAAGCCAGTCCCACAACTCCCTTCTAGCTGTGATACTGGTAAAGGAAACTTCTTGGGATTGTTGATAAATAAAAAGGACAGACAGGGTGTGACAAAAGTTATAAAGTTGAAAGAACTACAATTGCTATTTATACTGGAAGTTTAGAGTACTGGTGCTTTGCAAAAACATAGAATCTGGAAATCTCAACTACTTACTCCTCTGACCTAAATAAAGAATCACATTTCAACTTGAAGATCTAGGTTAGCATGAAATACAAGTAAAATCTGTGATTCAACTGTGCAGAGACAAAAGCTTGACTATCTGTACTCTTATTTATTCCATGACCTTTATTTTTACATACATTTTATACTTCCTTTAGTATTAGTTTTTGTTTTGTTTTGTTTTGGGGGCCACGCCTAGCATTGCTTAGGAGTTACTCCTGGATCTGCACTAAGAAATCACTCCTGGCAGGCTTGGGGAATCATATGAGATGTGAGGGATTGAACTGTGTCCGTACCGATTTGTCTGCATACAAGGCAAAAGCCCTACTGATGTGCTATCTCTCCGGGCCCCTAGTATTAGTTTTTATATGTGATAATGAATAGTTGTTTCACAATTCTCCAAAGTTTCTTTCACCATTCTATGGATGAGAGTAGAACATAAACCTATGAAATTATGGAATTTGAGATTGATACCATCTAGATAACAATCCAGAAAGTAGGGTAACATCAAGCGACTAATGGACTAAGCCCTATGGCCAGAAATTTGACAGAGGGTTAGACAGATGAGTAATGGGTACTTAAAAGGCATTTTTCCACACTAAAGTATATGACAAGCAAAACGGTCTCTAACCTTCATCGATGGTCACATTCCCTCGGAAGAAGTATTTCCCATGGCCTCTGGAGAGCGCCACACCTAAACTGCAGAAAAATAAAAGAGACATTGAAATCCATGGCATCGACTGGAATAGACTTGTGGGTTAACTATTTTCCATTTTCACATTTCCATGTTATGTTCTGTAAACATTTTTTCTAACAGTTTACTTTCAAAACCCCACTGATTATAGCTGGTGTTGGGTTTTCTTAGGTGTAATCAGCTGCTTCAAAATAAATTTTGATTGGAATTGGCTGCTCTCCTGTGTTTTTAAAGGGGTGTGGAAAACTGCTTACCCTCCCAGCAAATATTTCTCTTAACACCTTTGCAATGGTACATGCTTTTCCTTCTGTACACCCACTTATCTATCTTTTTTCTTCCTCTACATCAGTCAGAGATGGATCTCCCATTTTAACAATTTGTGCCTAGTGAGAGGACAAAGGTGGAAACATACCCCAAAACTGGAATTTAGTTACATGATTGATGGGCATGCTTCTTGGCACAATGTTCTCCCAAGTCAAACTCTTCCACTAATTTGAATTATTTTTAACATCTTGAAGTTGGTGAGAAGTTTAGATATTCCTGTTACTGCTCTCTTAGTTCTGTGCTCAGGGGTCATTCCTGGCAGGGTGTTGGGGGATGATATGATGTTGGAGATCGATCTGAGATTAACTGTATACAAAACTGATGTCTTAACCCTTCTACTAGCTCTGTCCCCTCCCTTTCCACTATCTTGATTTCAACTACTTTCTAGTGTTTTCTAAAGTCAGAGAGACTATGCTTTTAAAAGTCTCTCCATTTGGCAAACCTAAGGTAACAAACATATGCTCCTTTGAGTGTTTTGGTTGCAGATGAGATCCACTCAGTCTCCTAGGCAGTGAAGAAAAACAACAATGCCATCATTTACTTCTCAGATGGATCAATTGCCATGCCATGATTTCACTTTTTAAACCCATTAGGCACTAACTCAGAAATGGACCAATCCCATAAAAACACGAGGTTTTGTTTTTAAAGGGGGAAATAAAATAAGGTGTTGTTACTGTATTTGTTAATAGCAGGGGGAGACTTTAGAAGGCACATACACGTTGAAAGCAGGCAATAAGGAAAAAAATTCTTCCGGATTCTTATAAAGAAAAAAAAATCACATCATTTCAAGGTAGACACGCACAGAAGGACAATTCAAGGATATTCAAACAGAAGCACAACATGTAGAGATGCGGATGCTACTTCCAAAGTTTGAGGAATATCTTGCCCCACGTTTTCATTTTTTTGGTCATGAAAGTAAAGGTGAAAATGGAACTCACTCAGGTGAAAAATTTGATGGTTAAAGCTCTTGGAACCACCTGAACGTGAACCATTCTTTCCACCCTTGACTGGAGGCCCCCCCATACTTATTTGCTGGATAATGAGATGCAAAGCCATGATACATCGAGTGAGTTCTCCTAAGTGAGCCTGAACCTTCTTCCCCCTTCTGGAAAACCAAAAGCAAAGCAGCCTAGAAAAAGCCCCTTCCTCACTCTTTCTAGCCTGGCGGCAGGCAGGGTTTTGGGTATCTTCGGATGATGAGCTCTGAGAGTGCCAGCAGGTTTGGTACAAACACAACTGATGGGTCTGATGGAATGTCCATGGATTATGGTCAGCTCTACCTGAAAGGAGTACCCTTGATGTCTGTATAATAGTAGTCATTTGTCATCACCAAAACCCGTTTCTAGATTGAAGAAAAAAGAGGTCGTAGAGAAAAGAAAACACGGTTAGTCGGCTAGGTGACGTTTTCAGAAATAAATAAAAATCAATGGACACACTAAGATCAGGTTAACAGGACTACATGAATCTTGTTTGAGATAAGTAAAGACAAGAGAAAAATGATCTCAGTGAAAGATATTTATTCCAGAGAGAGCTTTCAAAGCTAATTTTTCACAGTGGTTTGTTTTAAATTAAGCGGCAAGAATGTTTGAGAAAAATGTACCCCTTTGTCCACTGTCTTCTTCACCTCCATGGAAAACTTCCCAGTCTTTCGATTCACCATGGCATTCCTCAACTAAAAGGAAAAGAGAAATCTGGTGTTACCTCTTCTCTAACGGGCCGCATCATCTGGACATCTGAAGCCTTCGAAGGGTAGGCCCTTTTCCCACCAAATCTAAGGGGCTTCATCTGCCCTGTCTTCATATTACACTAAGACCTCTGAAACAGGTTTCTGAAGAATTTCCAGCCAACTGCTGCTAGACCAAGGCAAGAAGTAAGTAATGGTGAGTAACAGACTCTCCTCTTTCATTGTGGGGCCTGGGACCCACTCCAAGGCAACACTGGCAAGAAGCAAATAGAAATGGAGCACTCAGGGGCTGAAGCAGTGGCGTAGTGGTAGGGTGTTTGCCTTGCACACGGTTGACCCAGGACGGACCTCGGTTCAATCCTCCAGTGTCTCATATGGTCCCCCAAGCCAGGAGTAACCCCTGAGCATCACCAGCTGTTGCCAAAATCCAAAAAAGAAATGGAGCACTCAGTGAACTGAGTAAGCACTCACGCAAGACTATCTCTATAGATGACTTACATTCACTCAACTCACAGTTCTGACCTGTCATGGAGAAATCACGTTTGAAGACATGATCACAGGAAAGATATTTTTATAGTTCTATCTAAGGCAAGATTTTGTTTTATTTTGTGTGTGTGCATGTTTATTTTTGTTTGTTTCTTTTATATTTGGGGGCCGCCACCAACAGAGCTCACTGCTTGCTCCTGATTTTTTGCTCAGGTTTTACTCCTGGCTCTACATTCAACAGTCATTTTCATTATATCAATTGTTTAGATCTGGGAATTGTATTTTGAGAGGGGCAGAACAGTGGGTTGTGTGTGTGTGTGTGTGTGTGTGTGTGTGTGTGTGTGTTTAAAGAATAATCATGTGGAAGAGAGAAAAAAGTGTAAATTTTTCTGAGTGTAAATTATCTTTAGATGCTTTTACAAACTCAGGTGAAATAATGGACTCCCCAATGCACCAGCACAGACTGGTTTTGAGTTTTAGGAGTCCCAGTGAAGCAGTGAGCCTCATTCCCTCCCCCACCCCCATCTGACCTCCCCCTAATTATGTGTGGCCTTCTGCTTCCCTACCGAGGACAGCAGATGCAGTGATGAGAGACATGGCACTGGGGTCACTGAGGGGACAGGCGAGGAAGGTCATTTAATGGAGTAAGAGTCACTGCTGACATGCCAGCCCAGCAGGAGAGGCTTTCCCAGCCCCAATCCTTGTGTGTGTGTTTTTTTCTCCTTTATTTTTTTATCCTTTTCCTTCTTTTCTCCTTTGAGGAACTTGAATGAGATCTGGCCGATAGAAAACTGCAATGCTTGCAAGCAACCTAAATTTGATTCGGGGCTGTCTAGATTTGGGTTCACATTCCCATCTTCTGTGAGAGAGAGTAAAAGCATAATTTTTAGCTGGAGGCATGTATAAAATAAAACATATATTTTACTCTCGATATTTTTTAACAACACATAATGGGCATTTCTGGAAATATTTTCCCATTTTAACTTTTGTGGTTTTGGATGGGGAGAGCTGGTCTTAATTAAGTCTACTTTCTAACTTTTAAGAACGGCTCGATTTATCTTGAACATGGTTTTCATTTTTTCTCTTTCTGGTGCCTGCCTAAAGCCATTTGGGACCTTCCCCTCTCACATTCCCCAGACAAGTCAGAGATTAGGTAAGTCTCTCCACGCCTCTGTGTCCCCCACTCCCAGCTCTCAGTAGCACACAGCAATTGTCTTGGGTCCTGTGAGGGTCCAAGGCCAAGGTCACGGCTGTTTTCTCAAGACAAATGCTTAAATGATTAGCTCCCTTTAAATGATGAGTCTTTCCCTTTTCTTCGACTACTCTGGAACTAGATTAAACTGATGGAACACTTATTTAAGAAGCAGATGACACTGGAGTTAAGAAATAGATCCGACCACTGGCAACATGGTTCAAGTGATAGAGCATATGCGTAGGAGGCAGGAGACCGAGTTTAATCCTAGTACTTCCTAGCCTGCAGCAGAACAGCATATGTTGCCAACCCAGAGCACCTCTGGACTTCACATTGGATTGCCACGAGTGGCACTGGGAATATTTAAATATGTCGGTGTTGGTGGTAATCTATTACAAAAATAATAAACAAAGGAAGAGAAGGAAGGATGGGAGGGAGAAAGAAATGGAAGGGAAAAATGGAAGGGAAAGGAGGGAAGAAAGGAGGTATGAAGGGAAGAAGGGAGAAACAGTGGGAGGGAGGGAGAAAGGAAGGAAGTGAGGGAGAAAGGGAAGACGGGAGGGAAGGAGGAAGGAGAGAGGAAGAGAGAGAGAAAGAAAAAGAGGGAGGATAGGAGGAAGGGTGGAAAGGAAGGAAGGAGAAAGGAAAGGAGAAAGGAAGGGAAGAAAAGAGGGAGGGAGGAAAGGAGGAAAAATGGAGGAAGGGGGAAATGGAGGGAGGGAGGAAGAAAGGAAGGGAGAAATGGAGGGAGGTGGAGGAAGGGAGAAAGAAAGGAAGGGAGAAAGGGAGGGAGGGAGAAGGGAGAAAGAAAGGAAGGGAGGAAGGGAGGGAGGGAGAGAAGAAAAAGGAAGGGAGGAAGGGAGAAACCGAGGGAGGGAGAAGGAAGGGAGGGAGGGATGAAGGAAGGGAGGAAGGAAGGAAGGAAGTAAAGGAATGGAATGGATGGGGAAAACGAGGGAGGGAAGGAGGAATGAAGGGAGGAAGAAGGAAAGGATGGGAGGGGTAAAGGGAGGAAGGAGGGAAGGAAGGGAGAAAGGAAGGAGGAAGAAAGGGAGGGAGGGAGGAAGAAAGGAAGGAAAAAAGGAAGGAAGGGAGAAAGGGAGGAGGGAGAAAAAGAGGGAGGGAGGAAGGGAGGGAGGAAGGGAGAGAGGAAAAAAGGAAGGACAGATAGAAAGGAAGGAAAAAGTAGAAACCAACTCTTCCAGCGTCGTTGATCATAAAAGCCACCTATGGACCCTCTCTGTGCCTGTTTCCTTTTATGCCTGATGGAACTACTTCTGTAAAGTAGAAAAATAAAAGCATTCTATATAAAGAGAAAGTAAGTGAATAGCTAGAAGAGTGTGAGGGTAGCTCCTAATATTTAAATCAATATTGTTCATTCTCGATCATGACCATGATATTTGTTATTCATGTTTCTCAATTTTCTTCAATCTCAAAACTTAGGGAATCATCATTCAAATTCGAGTCTACATGATAAACTCATGTTGTTTGGGGGGAAATCTGTCTAAAGAATGTACATGGAGAGGTAAAGCAGGTAGGGAGCACATACCTAGAGAGTAATATTAACAAAATCAGCCTTGGCAAGCAAGGAATAATATGTAGTGGTCCAAGTTCCTTGATCTAAATGTTTTCCCAAAATAGGTTAATATTCCTCCCCCAGTAAATTTTTTTTGTGCTTTAAGACATCCAGAGTAGCGGAGCAGTAGGTTTCAGGCTATCTGCAAAGGTCACACTTCCATCTCTGGAGCCCAAAATTCTTAGGGGACGACATTTGAACAATATGCACCCTCCAGGCCCAGGATCTAGGTTCTAAGATGACAGAGTGAGCTAGGCTGATTTCAGTTATTAAGGGCAAGAATCCCATGTGTGGGGCCCTGGGTTGAATCCCATTTTATACAAAAAAGATGGCAAAGGTATTTAGAGCAGAGGTGAGAGTGGTGAGGAGAAATAACGCTATAATCCAGCCCCAAGAGGGATGAGAAAGGATTGATTAGCAGCATTCCATGTTTTAGTGCTCTTGGTATTTTTTTTTCCTGGAAGCTGCCATCATCTGCATGACTGCACTGAGCAACTGTAGAAATGAAAAGCAGCCTGGCAAAGAAAACTTTCAAAACACCCCTTGTTGACTATTGCATAGTCCTTTAACAAAAATGACAAGTGCATATGCCTTGCTAATATTCAAAGCTAGGCAAAATAAAATGTCTGTAGTAGAACTTTCTGATATCTCTATTTCATGCCACACACGTACCAGGATAAGCAGTCTGTGGACATTCAAGCAGTTTTCATCATAGTATGGCTGACAAAATAAAGGTTGAGCTCTTGTTCAAAGTGAAGCTAGTCACGTGATGACTTGACCAGGCTCCCTGGTCTCTGAGAACCTTCCTCTTACCCAAAACTCTACGTATCCATGTCAAATGTTCATCCACTGAATCTATGCATTTGAGTCTCTTGAACAGATATACAGATGCAGAGGAAGTCAAAGCAGCTCGCTGGCCACTCAAAGTGGCCTCTTCCTTAACAGTAACTCATAATGTTTGTTGGTCCCACTTCCAGATCCTTGGGAGGTCTACACTACCCTTCCTTCTATATCACACTCTCGAGAGAGTCATTCACTATTAGGGCTTATCTTATAAATATAAAATTATAGATCACTTTACCTAATAGTTTTTTTCTTTTTATCTGCATCACAACACAGATTTCATCTTTCTTGCTGCACAGTGTTATGCATTTCTGGGCCCCTAATAATAACAATAATAGTAATGATGGTGATTAAATATATAGTTCAAGAAAGAGAGAAGTATCAACATAGTCAATTCTCATTTTGAAGCAAACATTCAATGAGAATATAAAATGATGGTGATGCACAAAGCAACCAATTTAACAAATCTACTCTCTTTTTTGTTTTTGGGCCACTACCCGGCGATGCTCAGGGTTTTACTCCTGGCTGTCTGCTCAGAAATATAGCTCCTGGCAGGCACAGGGGACCATATGGGACAACCGGGATTTGAACCAACCACCTTTGGTGCTGGATCGGCTGTTTGCAAGGCAAAACATCGCTGTGCTATCTCTCTGGGCCCTACTCTCTTTTTTTTGTGCAGTCCTCTCTCTTTCTCTTTATATCACCCACTCACTCTCTCTTCATCTGTAGAAATAATTATTTTTCATTATGGAATTTTGGGAATGACTAAATGGTAGTAAGTTATAAGAAGAAAGTATTTTTTATTTCTTTATCCAGGGTAATGTATAATCAAATGATAAATACTAGTTTAAAGGTATTTTTTAAGACTTTATGAAAAAATGAACACAGATCTCAATGTGTGACAGGAACCTGGGTGTTGCTCCACAGAGTTTTCTCCAGATTTGTCTCGATACTGAATCAAACACACAATGCCAAAACCAGCGGGGGTGGGGAGGGGCAGAAATGTCATTCATCTTTCTCTAAATGGTTCCTAGCTTTTCTCTTGTTCTCTTATTAATTCAACCTAGTCTACTTTTCACTTTTAGGACTAGAGTTTGCTACTTTTTTTCTAGTTCTGCTACTCAGAACTCAAAGTCTATGCTATATAAACGTGTACATTAAATTCATCAGGGTGGGCTGAGAGATAGCATGGAGGATAGATGCAAGGCATTTGCCTTGCATGCAGAAGGATGGTAGTTTGAACCCCGGCATCCCATATGGTCCCCTGAGCCTTGCCAGGACCGATTTCTGAGCATAGAGTCAGTGGGTAACCCCTGAGTGCTGCCGGGTGCGAACCAAAAAATAAATAAATAAAATAAATTCAGCAAGGTACTGACAAGTGACATAGGCTATTATATGTCACAGAACTTTAGCTGGTTGGGGCATGTGAGGCTGTTTCTTCCCATCAGCATTGTCCTTACTCAGATTTTAAGTTAGTACACCCTACATTCTAAAGCTTAATGCTAACACTAGTGTATAGGCATACAGAAGGCATATAAAGTGCTTTTCACAGATCTCACAGACATACACCACACAGATTTCACAGTTATCTGACCTATAAAGTGAAAATTTTTAGGACACAAATGATGATTTGTCAAATACATTGGTAGTGAAGGACTTTGTTTTTCAAATAGTTTATCTTCCACAGATGACAAGACATCCAGAAACCAATATGTGCAGAAGGACACTGTATTTACTGTTCAAATGCAGTCTTCTGAGTTGGATAAAGTGAAGGGCTAGGGATTTCGTGAGAGAGGAAGCTAGAGCAATGAAAGAAGCATATCCAGACCATTATATGTGAACAGATAGAGCCTCTCCCTGAAAATGATCTGAAGTTCAGGGGATGAGGAGATAACCTGAGTAATACATCTCTTTAGAGAATGCACGATAGGAGACATGAGTGTCATATCAGGCAATAATTACCAGAGGATCTTACTTCCTCAATGGGGCATGCCGAAGTAAAAACTTGCATAATCCGTGCTTTTCCTATGAAGGAAATTTGAAAAAGCGGGTGAGATGGAGAAGCAAGTGGTGAGAAGTTTCGAGCATTCTATAAAAGAAACCACAAAGGAAAAAAGGATGGAAAAACATAGGGGTCAAGCAGGTCTTAGGAACATTGAGTGGAAATCATAATGGTCAGCCCTAAAATACCCAACCCAAAGTCAACGACAAAGAATCAAGAGACCCAAACTCAACAAGCTAGACACAAAAGGGACCTGTGACACTAGGCGGTTCAGGGGGGCTCAGGGGCGAGGTATGCGATGCATGCTGGGGAACTCTGATGGAGGAAATTCAACACTGGTGGTGGACTGGACCTAATTCATTGTCACTATGTACCTGAAATACAACTGTGAAGGACTTATAATTCACATTGGCCTCAATAAAAATAAAACAAAAAGAGTGAAAACAATGGAATGCTCCTGGAAAAGATTTTTGAGATGACTTAACCCCTGTATATTCACAGAATATTTATTAATGATGGTGGAAGTTAGATGATGATGGATGATGATGTGGTGATAGTCAACTATGATTATAAATATGTGTCACTCATAGAATGTTCATGAGGGTCCACAGGACAATGAATGTAAGCACTTCGATAGCTTTAATATTTATTGCTTCCCTATAATGTAAATGTGATTACTAAACATATTCATTTTACTGGTAAAAATATAAAGAACAAAAAGAAAAATGGAGGTGTACACCTTGCTGGAACATTCCCCAACAGCCAATCACAGTGGGGATATTTGGACTTGACAGCCTCATGTTCAGGTTATGCTTGTTCCCACTGTGCTAACCTGATTTTGGAATGAGTAGATTGGAAAGGTAGGGCATGTCCATGCACTTGACATTATAATGTTTACAGAAAAAAGACATGAAACTTTTTCGGGTCGTTGAGTTGGGCATGATATCAAGACATAGGCCCATGTGGAACAAAATGTGGATGCAGAAGTGACTCTTGTCATCAAAAGTGTTTTGATTCAACTTGGATCTAGGAAATTTAAGATACAGAGGAAGTAGAAAATAGGTTAAGTGTCTAAAACATATTGAGTTTTGCATTTTATTAGGCCGATAAGAAAGCCATAAGATTTATGATCACTGAGATATTCCAGGGAACAGAGACCTAGGAGGAAGGAGAGAAAAATGTTTCAGCACTAGGATCTGGGGTTCAGGTGGCCTTTTTCTGGAAGGTGACAAGAGCCCAGTCTGGAATTGAAATTGGCTCCCCTTGACGTAATTTGGAAAGTAGGACCCGAGGCAGGGAGAGATGGGAGCAATGCTGACTCAAGCCTCGAGAATGTAAGAAAAGACCCCAGACAAATCAGAGAAGCCCGGTCTTGGCATAGAGACACCCCCCCACCCCATAAAAAGGAAAGAGTGAGGATGCAGCTGGGAATACCTGGGAAGTTACGATTTAATTAAGGACAGTCCGCCTGGATTCACACAAAGGCAGCCGTGTCTAACAAATCTGATTTATTGAGGAAGTAGCAAGAAGACTGACGGGGTTAAGTCATGGGCATAAGGAAAGCTTTTGATACAGTACTGAGGGCTGAATCTGTGTGGAAAAGAAACACGTGAGCTATTGCAGTGTGTCCTAAAAGGGGGTGTGTGTTCAGAAAAGGGGGCTACAGAGCCCTGGATTTCTGTCTCAGACCCTGAGCAGTACCGACCTGGGCCTCACAGGCAGAGCCTGGCTACCCAAAACATTTTCTGTCATGTGGAGAGTGGGCCATTGACTGAGGGTGGCAGCACCTCCTGCCTGCCACCCCAACCAGCATCTCCTGGGTCAAAGCTCTGTCAGCTGCACTCTGCCAAGAGAAAGTTTTGCAGGTTGTGTTGAGGAGAGTGCCAAGTGGTAGGAGAGTTCTACACAAGTCCAAATGTACTTTAAAGGTCTCTGTCTCTCAGTCTCTCTGGGGCCTCTGATTCTCTGGTGGGGACACTCTGCATATTCCTAGGGCAGTCTCCGGTACAGAAGAAGACAATAGGGGACCCATTCTTTGTCAGGCTCCAAAGCCAATCACTTACCACATCATCCCGGTCTTCCCACTCCACCTCTGAAAGGTCAACGCTGCTATAGTCAGGCTTCCTTCGCTTTTTGCCTTCTTCATACTAGTGCAGGGGAGAAAAAGAAGGTATGTTCATGATATGTTTTAACCAGGGCATTCTTTATGCCTCCAAAGCCCCACTTTCAGATGGGCACTGTTGCCCACATCCTGTTGTCACTAGTACGGGTGACTAATCTCACTGAGGCCTGGTCTGAGGGAGGAAATGGCTAGAAATCCAAGGTCACATGCCTGAAAACATCTGAACTGGGAGACGTTTCCACTGTTTAATTGTCCTGGATTTACCTGAAGTTGTCCTGAACTTGACTGTGTCCTGTTTTGTATGTTTGTTTGTTTGTTTGCCTATGTGCTGTTTTAACATTGTGTCTGATGAAACATAATGTAAGGTTTTAGCTTTCTTAGATGGGCATGTGTGCGGTAGTGGAGAGGTTTGTTCTATTTATTTTAAATTTGAAAATCACACAGAAAATTTTTTTCTAAAGTTCCTTTTGACCAAAAAAAATTCAGTAGTGACCATTTGTGTTTTGTAGAACTCACATTCACTGCCTATCTCCAATTTACCTCCTGTTTTCTGACTATGAAACAAAGACCTGATCACTATAATTGGGTTCTAATAGCTTGTGCTATTGGAAACTTTTGGGTTCAGCTTGTGCTATCAGAGCCTTTTGCACACACAGAACACACACACACACACACACACACACACACACACACACACACAACTTCCCTCTATCTCTGCACAGAGCTGAGCAGGGTTTCTTCACCCAGTGAAAATGTGGTTTGGGGAATTATGACCATAGTTAACAGTCATTAGCACATTTCTCTGGAGAAGTTGGTGAGTACATTAAAACTTGGAGGAGTTTTTTAACACCCCCAAAAATGCTATGTTAGTCAGTCTGCATGCTGGAAATTCATGTGCCTGAATCTTCCTGCATCTTGGGGCCTTTCAGGTTGGTTATTGGGGGGTATTTATAATGTAGGAAAGTCTGCCCTCTACTGCAGGCTAAAGACAAACAATCCCCTTTTGTGGATAAAAGACAAGGTTAATAGCATGTTGGTAAAATATGCATGTAGGTAGTTACTTTTTTGTTGTTGTTGTTGTTTTTGTTTGTAAAATGAAATTTGATTTAACTGAGATGCAGCATCCCTGTAAATAGTCTAAAAATTTCAAAATACAGATATCCTTTTGGACATCCAGCTAATAAACATAGACAGGAGCTAAAGGCATACCCAGCATGAAGGGGAGGAGAACCCTTGTTGTTACTCTGAATAAACAGACCTATGGGCACCTTCCAGGAAAGAGAAGCCACATAGGGCTGGTGCAGCTCTAACAGGACCTGGCATTTTTTCCTACCCCCTTTCCATCGCTTTCAATAACATTTTAGAAACTCTCACCTATCTCTAACCCCCACCATCCAGGAAGACCACCTCACCTCTAAGGGCAGTGGGCTCTGACCACCCCAGTCAAACATGCTTCCACTCCCTTCTCTCAGGTTTCCAATTAATAGACGTTCAGGGTCAGTTTTATGACATCAGATCCACTCCAGATGAGGAGGAAGGGAAGTGGTTCCCTCAGAAGCCAGTATAAATGATAGCAGATTTGCAGTTGGATCCTGTTATGGAAAGTTCCTGTGTGCATGGGAACTCTGGCCCTCTGGAGAACCAGACAGGGGCTAAGCAGGGGGAATAGGAATGAGGTCAGTCAATCCTCTACCTGAGTCTAACAGAAAGGAGAGGGAAGCTTAGAGAGAGTCCCCTTAAGAAGATCAGCTCCCAGTGAAACCTCTGTTACCTGTGCCCTCAAATTTTAGTAAAATGCATTACTGAGAGTCAGGAGACACACTAAATGGACACAGCGATTTTGAAGGTATAATATTCAAAATTGCTTGGCTAACCTCATAATAGACCTAATATGTTATTTGTGGGGAAGGGATTCTTTGTTTCATCACCCCAAAAAGCTCCTTTGTTCATTTATTGAACCTAGAGTTATGGGACACCTAGAAAGTGTGAGGTATAGAGAATATAATGTCAATTCAACAGAGTTTCATTCTTTTATAAACTCTTGCTTATAGTTTATCACAGTAATAACCTGCCTCTGTAAGGTCAATTTATGACCCCTGGTGTATATGAAGAAAAATGAGCTCTAAGAAGTTCAATAAAACTTAAATAATAAACTAACAAAATCATAGAGCTTAGGAAGGTGGTGCGACCTATTCCTAGTCCCTGGTTAAATTTTATATCTTAGCCTTGTGATGTTTTAAATGTTATTTAAAATTAATAAAACAACAACAACAACATTTTCTAGAGCACCAAGTGTTTCTTTATTTTCACTAAGAGTGTCCAACTCTCCTGTCAATAGTGGTTTTGCCATTTACTGCTCTTGCGTCTAAACAAGGCATGCAATACTACAAGCTTTCTTTATATCGGGTGCAAACAGAGAAAACAATAATGCTGTCAAAGCAGTTGGTTGAGGATTAAATACTATATGAAAAACATCAGTCCCAATTTGTTATAACGCCTCAAACTGTAGCTTTTATGAGTCTTGAGCAATTTAAATTTGGCAAATATATGGACTATTGCACACAATTAATTAATATTTCAAACCCGTAAAATGAAAGAGGCACATTTATTAATTAGGCAGGTATTTATCTGTTCTGCAAATATTAGGATGGAAGGAATTGTTTGGTGGAAAATGTGATGTCACTGAAAATCTCATGTCTTCTACTAATGTGTTTTGTTTGCTTGAGTTTGTTTGTTTGTTTGGAGGCCATACCTGGTGGTGCTTAGTGGATTCCTGGTAGTGTTCAAGGGATCATTGGGTACTGGGAATTTAGCACAGGTCTCCTGCATGAAAATTATGTTCTCTGGTCCATTGAACTATCTCTCTGGCCCTAATCCTAGGATGCTTCTTACACATCAATAGATTTTTAATCAATACCTAGTTGGGATACTCAGAACTCTTGGGAAAAAGCTCCTACTGAAGCTAAAAAATCCATATTGTTTTAGATATCATTTGGCAAAAGAGAAACCCTCAGACAATTCTTAACTTACAGCTAGCTATGGGGTTGTTAATGGCATTTATGGCAATCCATGCATTACCCCACTGAAATCCATGAAACTTGAATAATTAAAGAATTAAAGAAATAAATATTTTCCACTAAACTGGTTGATAACTGCAATATTCCAGAAAGTCCTTATAATTTAGTTTCATTAAAAAAAAAAAAAAAACATAGAGTACGAGGACTACTTCCTCTGAAGTTCCATGTTAGGAATGCCTCTCTATTGTGCCTGCCAAACCAGGTGTGCGAGATAGGTCTGAAACATGCTTCACATGGGTCATTATTAATGAATGAGTCACCTGAGAATATAATAAGTAATGCATCCGTTTGATCACTTTGAATGAAAAAAGTAAATGTCAATAGGACGTTGCATGAATTAGTTCAGAGTCAATGACTGAATTCCATATAAAGGTCCCAAGTTCACCTTTATCTTGTCTTCCTTTTAAAAATCATATTAGAAGACTGGAGAGTGGATTTCATTAGGAAGACTCCCATATCGTGGGTTGTCACCAACGATTCTTTCTATTTTCCATTTCTGTTTTTATTTAAAGAATTCTTGAGACTCCAACGTTTAGGAAATAAGAATCTAGGGACCATAAGATTTATTGCTTATTTAGAGGCACACAAGGGACCTGAATATTTGAAGGAAGCCTACAAAGTTCCAGGGTTGATTCAAGGATGAGAACATAACCAGGCCAACCCCAGTAAGACTCCATCTGGGAGACTTTTCTGGATTATTCAAAATGGAGCACTCCAACTTCTGACATAGTCAAATACTAGGATGTGAACTTGGAGTCCTCCTAGGCCTTTTTATCCACCATTTGAAGGGAGTCTTTCTTTATCTTTGAAGAAAGAAACAGTGGAGACCGGATATGTAGCAGTCTGAAAACATGATATGTTAATTATATCAAGTGTTCCTAAGCTGTTACTATTATTATTATTAATTATTATTATTTTGGTTTTTGTGTCACACCCTGTGCGCTCAGAAGTTACTCCTGGCTCTGTGCTCAGAAGTCACTTCTGGCAGGCCAGGGGGCCCATATGGGAAGCCGAGATTTGAACCAACATCCTTCCTGGGTTGGCTGCTTGCAAAGCAAATGCCTTACCGCTATACTATCTCTCGCCCCTGCCACGAACCTTTATAAAGCTGTTTTGAAACAGACTTGGGTTTCAAGCACAACCCATAGCACCAGGAATCAGCATGTATACATCAAGCGCCTTTATGCGGCTCTCAGATTTGAAAAAGAACCACATGCATTGTACATTGTAAGTAATATGTTCGCATACTTTGGTTCTTGTGTGATTATTGAGGAGTCTGTGACTGACTTGCAAATCGTCTCAATGCCAATCAAGTTGGTTGACGGCACCGGGGTGTGGTAATTCCGTGTACCTGCTGTCCCCAGAGGGGACATAGTGAGCCAACATGTAAGAGAATGACAGGAAAAGAATTAAACTCCCCAATCTCCAGCTTCTGAGCCAGATCTCCCCTACACCATGGGATTTAGTCTCGGGCAAGCCAGGTTCCCCCAACCCCGCTCCCTCTTTTCTCCGCGTGAGGATCTCGTTACCCAGCTAAGGCATTGTGTATGGCATTTGTTAGTGTATCTATAATCTGTAACTTCCTTTGAAAATGTGATTAACGAATTGCAAGCAGTTTCCAAAGGTTTATAAACAGATACTTTGAGAGCCACAGGTAGGTTTGTCGTTTTTGGTGCCTGTTTTATGAAAAAAATATGTGGGGGGAGAATTTAATAAGGAAAGATATTTTGTGCTATGAAATACTTTGAGGTGGGGTTTCAAATAAAGGCCAGATGTGGTGAACACACAAACCAGCTTGTGGCCCAGGCGGATGGGACGAGGAGGGCACCCTCGGAGGAGTAAGCCAGAGCCAGGCAGGGCATGCTCTGGTGCCAGAACTTTCCTGGCTGTGCTGAATTGTTTAGAGCTAAATGCTATTTTGCATTCCCTGCAGACTGACTTTGGAAGCAGAATGGATGTGCTAAAGTGACGGTCATGTTCGTATTGGTTTGGAAAAATACAAATAGCTTGTGGATTTTTTCCTTTGCTCTCTGGGGGAAGGGGCAGCGGAAATCAGCAACACACACCCAGGTAGCTCCTGTGAAACAAAGACTATGTATGCTAATAATTTTGTGCCACCCCATGCTGCCAACAGGAAGGAAGGAAGTGGGGGTGGGAGGCCCAAAACAGGAATGGAAGAAACTTTGCCCAAAGCGAATGCCATCTGGGGAAGAGGCGGGTCCAAAGGCCAGTGATTCAGCGAGTGTCTGGGCAGATGTTTTTCTCTTAAGGCAGCACGGCATTCTGCTGGCAGAACATTTGCCACCTGCAACCAGTTCCGGAGTCTCCTCTTATCTCAGGGGCTGCTAGGGCCATTTTATAAGAAGGAAAATTGGTGGGCTTGATACTCGTTCTCTTCTATACACCACAGAACAGGGCTGATCAAATATTGTCTGTATCATTCCTTCATCCATTCTTTAATCTCCTCACTCAATTGTTTGTCCAAGTATCCATAAATGACTGTAGAACACTATAAAATTATCAGCCCAGAGGCAGGCGCAGGTGAGCATTGGAAATCACAAAGAAATTGTGTGAAAATCATCTCCTCGCCTCCAGTTCCAGTCCTGATAGAGACCAAAAGGAGAGTCTCAAAGCTAGGTCCTGAACAAATTTTAGATTTTCATTAAATCTCTAGATCCACAAGCTGTAAGTCTGGGAACAAGACATTGTTCTGACCCCCAAGACACACAGCTCAGAGACAGAGTCGTATCACTCAACTCACCAGCCTATGTTGTGAGGTCAATTCTTGAGCATAGAATTTCTTGGACCTAGAAGCTTGAAAACATGCTTGCTGAAACTACTGCTTTCTCTGCTAACTTAGATGTCACAACCTCTCCCACCACCACACACACACACACTAGAGTGTATCTACCCAACAAAACGGTGTGAATAGTATATGGCTACTTAATCAAATTTATATTTCTTCCAAGTGGAGGTTCAGACAGGCTTTTTGATAGATATTTTTTCATTGTCAATGTGAAAAGGTCTCAACTGAAGGCATGAGTTACTCATGAACCAGGGTCATCCAGCCAAGCATGGCTTGACAGAGTGATCAATTGTCTCTTGCCCTAGGATTTTTTCAAATCAAGGTGTTTGATGATCACTAGGCATGTGGCTACAGAATGGGCAGCCAGAGTGCTGAGGTCAACCATCAATTTTCTGGTTGCCCTCTAAACATTTGGAACAGTGGCCATTTTTCCTGATCAATTTATGAAACAAAGGGGTCGTCACAGAAAATAATGTCCAAGATGTAAAAGAATAAAATATGTCGTCCTCACACTCCCACCTTGCAGAGATCACCATCTGACCTTCTGCTATTTCCAATGTCCCCAAAGCATACATATATCGAAGCTTTTACTGATTTTAGTTTTCAAATGTTTCTCGAACCAGGAATTGACAATAGATTATTTTCCAAACGATTGCATTTGGAACAGGACAGATAGAGTCCATCAGTTCGGACTTTGCTTTGCACATAGACAACTTAGGCTCAATACCTGGCATCTCATAGGGTTTCTCAGTCCTGCCAGGAATGATTCCTGAGCACAGAGCCAGGAGTAAGCCCTGAGCACCAAAGTCCTGGCCCAAAATTCAAAAGTCGAACAAAGAACAAAAAATAAGAAAGCCCTCTAACTGACTACATTTAGCCAAAATATTCCCTCAGCTTCAAGGGAGAGTAGATGGAATTTATAAATGGAAAAAAAAATGTTGGCTTCAGCAATGCATGTTAGTTACGTGAGGACATGACCAGTGGCCCATGAAGTGAGTACTCGAAGCTAAGTCAGCTTCGATTCTTAACCTCCTGTTTGTACCTCTTGCCTTGTTCCTGAGGTGCTTTCTTCTCTGTCTCAGGGCCTCATCTCAGAGGGTAATTACCCATACATACAGTACATAGGAGATGAATGTGAAGTCTGAATAACCTTGTGAAAGTCCAGTGTCACCATTCACGAATGTCTCTATTAGCTGCTGACTCATTTTGGCTGAACTGTTATTGACCTTGATAATGAAGGAAGCAAGAATCAAGTTTAGATTAAGGACAACTATGATTTATGGTGGGAACACACGAGCAAAGCGACATGAAGCGTACCTGCTCTTATTGTATCTCATTTGTAGAAAACACAATAACTGACTCGGGGCTTTAGAGACCCCTTGTGGGCCTTGATGATAGCACTGAAGCTGGGCTTTGCTTTCCATCAAAGCAATGCTTGCTACCTCAATGGGAGAACCCCACAATAAGCCAGACTTTTCTAGATGAGATATGTCACTCGATGACATCGATATTAGGCCAGGAGAGAAATTCCGGTGAATAGATATCCATCAAGTTCAAGGGAAAATGAGAATCTCAGATACACTAGAGGGGAACAGGGCCATAAGGGTGTGTCCAGAAGCAGCTTGAAGGGAAGGTGGGAGAGAGGAAACGGGGCATGTTGAGACAGCAGCCTTTTCCTTTTTCTAAAAGGTACTCTGCTCTCATTAATTAATGTTTTTAAGTGTCTCCAAGATGAAAAGTTCTACGTACTCTCTTAGGATCATTACAACATCCTTTTGATCACTGTGTAACTAAAGCAACTTTGGTATTTCTTAAAAAAACAACAATTAACAGGCCTCTTTGAAAAGTCATGTGACCTTTATCTTAATCAGTGTCCTGAATTGTGGTGAGTCACCCTCTGTGTGTGGGGAGGAGAGGGCCCAGCCCATTCCTGGTTCTATAGGTCAAACCTGGCTGACTGCATCACTATTAAAATTCCCATCCTCTAGTCTAACAGCTAGTTCAGTTAGTGATAGAAGGGAGTCAAAGAAATGAAAAGTAGCTGAGTTGAGTGCCATCAAAGGGATAAAAGCAGGGAAAATAAAGGCAGCGGACAGTGTGACTCCAATCCCCCACTGACTTTTCAGGAGAAAAGGTGAGGGTAAAAACAAAGTGCCTCTCACCAGAGAAGAAAAACATTTTCATCAACTAAAGGTACCTGGTACCTGAAGACAATCACTCTGATAGGTTGGAACTTTACATAAGCCTTCTAAAGTTTTCTGGGAAGTTAAAAGTTCTTTTTTTTTTATAATTGAAACCCAACTGCAAACATGTTAGTAATTATGGTGCTTAAATAAAGATATTATTAAAAAA
Source organism: Suncus etruscus (assembly GCF_024139225.1). Taxonomy (NCBI): domain Eukaryota; kingdom Metazoa; phylum Chordata; class Mammalia; order Eulipotyphla; family Soricidae; genus Suncus; species Suncus etruscus. The sequence continues at coordinate 127,683,833 of NC_064854.1, read as the reverse complement.
ACAAAGAGTTCTAGTGTTTTTGTTTGCAGATAACATTATACTATATTAAAAAAATTCTAAAGTATACAAAAAGGCTATTAGAAATAATAGTTTGTATAGTAAAGTGGCATGCTGCAAATTAATATGCAAAAACTCATAGCTTTTATATACACAAAAATGAAAGAGAAGAGATCTTAAAAATAAAAAAGTGAATTTTAAAAATTTAGACAAAATTTCGCCATGTTCTAAACAAAGATATGTGCATATTTTAAAGCCATTTTTATACAAAGATTTGAAATTTCCTCATGTCCTTAGGAGATAGTATATACGGGATCAAGAGGACTTTTAGCATTTGAAAACATGCTATATAAACTTTGAGAAGTTCCTGTGCTTTTTTTTCATTGGCAGAATTTTATTTGGAATTATTCCTTTAAGCATTTAACTATATAAAAAATTGGGATATGTATAACCAGTCAGACTGTTTGACTATGGTAGAATTAGGTACCACAAATTGATTCCAGTTTTGAGACAACAAAAACAACGAATTTCCTTATTCACTCCAGTGAAATCAGACATAGTAACAATTGATAACGTCACACAGGTATTAACCTTCCAACGATGCTGCAGCTAACCATTCTCCCTGTGCGAGAGCTCTGTGTGTAGTCAGTAAGATGGGCCCCTCTGCCACTAGGAAAAGACTCAAGTCCCACCAGGTCTGTCTAGAAAGACCAGAGTAAGAACATTGGAACCCTCTCAGAGAGATTTTTCTAGATAAATGACATGATGAGCAGGATGTTGGCAAAGCATTTACCAGTGAAGCAAACAAAGCAGCACAGGAAAGGAGGAAAAGAAACCTTTATTCCAAGTTTGTTATCAACATGCTTGACTATGCTTTAGGCCTGTAATGGAATCAATCTTCATCCAATCCCTGAAGTGTCAGCAAATGTTTGTTTGGGAGAGTAGGTATGCCATTGCCTGACTTTATTTAGGGAATGGCTTTGCTTTATAACTTTATTTTTGTTTTTTCTCTCCCTTCTCTCTATGTCTCTCTCTCTCTGCCAAAATGTATAAAGATATACCTTAAGGAGAGGAGGATGGTATAAAGCAATCCTTCTTAGTCTTCATATTTTTTCATAAAAGTCTCTGAATCTTCCAGCCTCAATCTTTCTCCCTTCTCCCTAGAGGAAGATCTCTGGTTGACCAGATGACACAGACACTGCAACATAGATATGTGCATGACCTCTCCACCCCATTAGCTTTCTGCCCTGGTCATACCCTGGCTCACATAGAGAATAGAATCCATTACCAGTTTAATTACTGGATTAATAAAGGTAGAAGAATATTTAGTCTTGATATTTCTTTGGTATGTGTATACTTTTTTCTTAATTGTACTGAAATAATGTCTTTTGTTTTGTCTTGTTAGTTTGTTTTGGCATCACACTGACAGTGTTCATGGATGGCTCCTGGCCCTGCTCTCTGGAATAACTCCTTGTGGGGATAAGAAAACTATATGAAGTTATGGGATTGAACCCATGTCAGCTGCATGGAAGACAGGTACTTTATCCACCATACTATCTCTCTGGTCCCTTGATACATTTTTTAGAGAGTTTCTCTGGATTCATAGTGATACCAAAGATTCCAATATCATGCATAAATTAGAGTAAAACCAAATGTCCCTTGGAAAGCTGGCTAATCCTCTGATCATGAAGATATGGAAAGTAATAGTATATTAAAATCAAAGAAAGCTGCCCTGGAGAACAGCAAATTAAGGAGACTTATGAAACTTTGACATCTATTGGTTCTGCTTTGTAAGTTTTTCTCTGAATTGAATGACATCCCTCCATCTTTTATTCTTAATTGCCATCTACCTTCTTGTTGGCCACAGTGACACCTCTTCCCTTGAAGGAGACAAGTGTTTCATATGTATTATTATCTAAGCTCCCTCTCTGACTGATCTTCCATAATTCAGCACGGGAGACTTTCTGCTTCCTAAATCAGAACATAACAGTGGTTTAGTATCCTCATGTCCCTAAGGATACAAAACATTCCAGAATGTCACGTCTTCATCACTTTCTCCCCTCTGCTTGCTTCTCTAGCCTCTCCCACCATTTCCTGCCATTTACTGTATATTTTCCAACTCCATGGAGCTGGCTGCTAAAAGTGTCATTACCATTCTTGTCTTTGTCTTTTCTCATGGACCCATCATCTACTCCCAACACCACTAAACCCAACTCTGAGTCGAGCTGCCTCCCATAACTTGCCTAAGCCATCAGCTCTTAGAAATATGTGGACTTGTCTAGAGTTAACTCCAGCTCTGCTATAATATTGATCACCATCTCCAGCTTTATTCAACTCTACTACAAATTAATTACTTGTTTTATTGATCTTTCTACTCAGTTTCAAGCATATTTTGTAGAAAACATTATTTCTTGGTTACTATTGAACCTACAGGGCTTACAAGAGAGCCCTGCAAATAGCAGGTCCTTCATATATAATTGATGATGGGCTAACCAGACTGAGCAAATTTGGATGTGTAGTCATTGAATGAGCCAATGTGTAATGTTGGGTACTTTGTGCCAGGCATTTTTCAAATATAAACTTTTCAAATTTCTCCAAAAATACCATGCTATATAGTTCATATTTGTTCTTGTTTTTCAGCAGAAGAACTAAACTCTGAATGGTCAAAATCCTACAGTTGATATTGATATGCAGAAGATGGCCCCATACATCTGACCTCAGAGAGAGATATGCCCCACGAAGCAGTGTGGGTCAGTGGGGCCCCAATGATATAGCTTCCCAGTGCCTTTTAATAAGAGCCCTGAAGGTCACAAGTGATTAATGTGCTATACTCAACAAGTTCTTGTTATCTACACTGAGCAGAGCTGAGTTTCAAATGATTAACACTCAAAACAATCTTTCCATTAAACTTATTTTCATTTAAAAAAAATAAAAGATGGGGCTGGAGAGATAGCACAGTGGTGGTTGATTCCCAGCATCCCATGTGGTCTCCCAAATCTTCAAGAAATGTTTTCTGAGCCCAGAGCCAAGAGTAACCCCTGAGTGCCACTGGGTGTGGTTCAGAAACCAATCAATCAATAAATTTTTAAAAAAGTAAAAAATGAAAAGAAATATTTCCATTAAATACCTATAAGTGTTATTTGTAAATGAGTCTGCATATACATGGAGTTCATCTAATGGTTGTATAACTCACTAATATTAATCCTGCTGTAATATTAGAATTGGGTACATGTCATCATCCTTGCCACTTGCTCCCAAATTCTCTCCCTAAAGTATATCTAATAGCCTATAAATTCCAGGGGAAATTTTCTGATATTTGTGACATAGAGACTATTCTAACTAATTCTAATACTCAGGATAAATTTCTGAAACCTCGAAATCTAGTTGGAATACATAATTTTACTATGGTAGCTCTCATTCTCATTTTTTGATTATTCTAGATAAATGTTTTATCTGAATGTTTTTTCTTCCTCTGGCAAGTATATGTGCTTTCTATCCCCAAGATATTAGGCAAGGTAATCTTGGCTTTCAATTTAATTATTTACAAGTGTGAGTGGGTCTCTTTTTTGTTGTTCTATCTGAAATAATTTTTGGGTTTTGGTACTTGTAGCTCTGGGGGAAATTCTGAATTATTTTTTGGAGGGAACACCCACCATTGCTCATGAGTTACTCCTTGCTGTGCACTCGGAAATCATTCCTAGAAGGCTGAAGGGAACATATGTGATGTACAAGGTAAGTATTCTACTCATTATTGCTCCTGCCTAAATATCTTTTTTTTTTTTTTAAATCTGGTACTGTGATATTTTTGGTCCAAAAAGGGAAAACCCTTGTGGCAGTGACCCCCTTCAAAGGAATGTTGTTCTCTTATAGGCACAGAAAGTAGAAGACTTTGGATTGGGGCCTAGTTCCCTATGAGCTAGTAATAAGTAGTCTGCCATTTTGGTGGATGGTGTGTTGGCCTGTTAGTATATTAAAGCACAAAAACCTATGCCATTCTTCTTTATTTAAAAATTACTTTTCTCAAACACCGTGGGTACAATGTTGTTCATAATTTGAGGGAGTTCTTCAGTTCACAATTGCGAAGCTGTTCATGATTTTCTCATCCAATGTACAACATGCCTTACCAATGTACATTTCCCACCACCAATGTCCCCAGTTAACCTCCCCACCTGCCTCTGAGGTAGACATTTCCCTCTTTCTCTCTCTCTTTATTTTTCCCTTTTAGATACCATGATGTGCAATATTCTTGCTAAAGGGGTATTTTGCCTATCACTTTATCTCTTTTCAGCACCAAAATCTTGTCAAGAGTATTTCCAACTATCATTGACATAGTGGTCTTTTCTCTGCCCCAAATGCACTCTCCCACTATTTGTGGCAAGTTTCTTACTACAAAATGATCTTCCTTGCCATCATCTCTATTGCCCCTGGAAACTATTACTATATTATCTTATTTTTTATATCCCACAGATGAGTACCATCATTCTAAATATATCCCTCTTCCTCTGACTCATTTTGTTCAGCAACATACATTTCATATCCACCCATCTGTGCCATTCTTGTGATAAGGCAAAGAAACCCCACAAGGGACAAGATCATCACACCTTTCTGTTAAGATGCAAGAATTACTGGGATAAAGGACATTAAGGCTAAGAACTTCCAGCAAAATCCTTGCCTGACTTAGCCTGATAGTCTCCATGTCTTGATAGCCCAAATCTGGCCCTTTAACTGCAAAGATCCACAAAGATGGTGGAGTGGTGGGAAAACATACCTGTGTCTGCTGCAGTATTATGAACTCTGATTGAAATTAAAAAGCAGGAATTCATTCCTTGATGGGTGAAATGGTCAGGTAAGGAGCGTGGTGAGGTTTGAGTAGTTGTGCCAAGAAGTCCAGGGTCTCTACCTTTTTATTTGCATTCTTTGGGTCTTATCATTTAGGATTATGTAAAAATGACAGCTGCTTATAATTATTTGGAGGGTTGAGCTGCAATAATTAAAAACATCTGCCTTTATCTTACCGCTACCAGGCTTAACCCCGCGAAGTTGGGTCTACTGAACTTCAAAGAGGGAAGCAAGAAATAGAAGAAAACTCCACACATTACTAACAAATTTCTAGTGATTCATTTAAATGTATAACCAGTTATTCCAATAGCCTTCAAACCTTTAATTATCTTTTAAATATATATAATTTGGAACTGCTAATTAGAGAGCAATTTAATGCTCTCTGGGGATTCGGATGCTCTTTCGAAAATGTAAACTCCCAGAAGAATAATTATTGGCATTCAAATGATTGGATTCCTCAGCTATTCAGATAAGCGTAGGCATTTGCATTGTGGAGAAGCATTTGAATACTCTGCTGTCAGACCCAGCTGTAGTTCTTCCCGGACCCCTCAAAAAAGGGAGGTGAAGGAAAGAAAGCCTTTCTCAGAGTCCAAAGCTAGCTCTCTAGAGAGGAACAAGCTGGGCTCCCGGGGAAGCTGAATATCATGTTAGTAGTGGAGTCCATATATGAGCCTCATAAACACAGATGGCTCCCCTTTTCTATTTTAAGCAGGATCCAACCTCTCTGGAATTTACAGTTATGAAGCTTTTAATTCTCTAAGCTGATCTGCCTGCTATTGTCTGGACAGTCAACATTTTAATTAATCACCCTCTCCCTCCAACTGGCCACTGCAGATGAAGGAGGTGAGGGTTTTACTCTGCCTTGAACTCCCACTTCCTGTGTATTTCTACCCCCATTGAGATGGTCCTTTAAATTATATAAAGATGTGCATCACAGGGAAAAAAAAGCCATTGATCAATTAGATGACACTGGGCAATGATAGAAGCCAGCTCTCCCATCTCAGCTCCAAAATATGGCCAGGGTTTGCATTCCTGAGCCAGGGCTAGTAGCTAGCAGCTGAGGTTCATTTTCCCCATGGAGGTTGGTAGGGGGAGGAGACGAAGACAAATCTATAAGAATTTTTAAGAGATCATTATTCAACACATTGCATGTAATTACATTTTGATGAGCTTTTTATTGCTAATTCATCATCCAAGATGGGGCACTCTGATACGAAATTAATCTCCTAAAACAAAGGTCAGAGAGTGTCCAGTGAAAAGGGAAGCTGTGTCCTCATCAAATGCTCTTGCCAAACAATACTACAGAATCTGAAGATGTCTAAAGCAAAAAGTACCTTCTCTCAGAGCATGAACAACACTGATTCCATGTTCTTTGCTACCATTTAGTGCCGGTAGTTGGTAGTAAGCATGCTGGTACCTGATGGGGACTTGACAGAAAATAATATATATTTAATGCCATCATGCTAGTGCACAGGACTATAAGGGATACAGAAAACTCTAATATAGAGAAAATATTTTTTTTGGCTTTTTTTGTTTGCAGATAAATAACAGTGGCATTTGGGGGGGTTGTTAGGGTACACCCACTGGCACTAAGGGGTTACTACTCGCTATGTGCTCAGAAATTGCTCCTGGCCTGGGAGACCATTTGGGACACCGGAAATCAAACCCAGGTCTGTCCTGGGTCAGCCACGTGCAAGGCAAACACCCTACTACTGTGCTATCGCTCCAGCCTTCCACTGGCATTTTTGCTGAGTTCTCTAGAACAACCACTGAATCCATGAGTTCAGGATTTTAATGCAAGGTTGGCTTTCTTTAAAAAAACACACAGAGATATAGCACGGAGGCTCATAGAAAGAGAGAGAAAACTGGAAATCAGACACCGTAAGGCTCCTTATCAAACATGTCAACTTACACTGTGAGAAACTTGCATCTGAATGACCCTTTAGGCTCTAGGAACCAATGTGGAGTGCCCTCTTGGGAGAATGTTCTAGTTGTGAGCTTAGAGAACTGATTGTCTTGAGTGGAGAGATTTGAACTCACGAGGCCATTTATTGATCAATCCCACTGCAAGCATGAAAACTGTGAACTCCAGGAGTCAGAGAAAAGCTTCATAAAGAGCAAGCACCCCACACCAGTTTGGCCTAAACTAAAGGAGTAAATAGAAAGTGCTGGAGAGGCAGGGTAGGACAGCAGCAGCAAATGCCCCACTCAGCAAATTCCCCAACAGGAATAACCAGTGAGACTTGAGTCACGATCCTTGTGTCTGCCTGAAGGTTCCAAGAGAAGTTTCAGACACAGTGAAAGGGATGTCCCTACATGAGAGATTCTGGGACACCCTGTTCCCTGACACAGCCCCACAATCTCTGAAGTCACTTCTTTGACCTTCCTCCTATTTAGCTACACCTGGTGATTTTAAGAAGGACTCACCCCTACTTCTTGAGGATGGAAAGGGCTAGCTCCTTACATTTTTCTTTCTCAGATCTCTGTTTCCTTGTCAGCATATCCCCTAAGAATTTATTTGTTTACTCTAGGTGTTTTCAAAAGGCCTCTCTCCATTGGGATGGCCAACAGCAAATAAAAGAAAGGATTATTCTGCCTGTTTTGTTTCATCACTAGATCCTGAGCAGCTCCCAGAGTGTGGGCACACACGAGATTGTCCAATCAAACATGCCAGCTGGTGGGAGGAAGTGGAGGGAAGAAGGAAGAAATGCAAGTGGGAAGAGAAGGAAACAGGAAGTGTAGACAGGACCCCACCTTTCAAGAATGAGTAGGCACTGATTGTCTGAGGACCCTCTGCTGCTCCTAGCCAAGCTAGGCTGGACCGCAAACTGCACCTCAAAGCTTTGAGGCTGAAAATCCGCCTTTCCCAGCCATTGCTTCCACAGCTAGACACCAAGTCCTTTCATCATTTCTATTTCTTCTCACCATTTCCACCCCGGAGCTCAGTCCACAGTGTCATTATGCGATCAATTTCCTCTCTGTGGGTTTTCTGTCCCCATTTATTATCACTCTACCTTCTCTCCTAGAAACCTTCCTAGGCCAGATAGACCAGGTTCAGGAAAAACAATCACATCAATGTCTTTAGGTTACCAGCAGTGTGGTCAGGGGCAGATGGGTCAAGATATTTCTATAACGTAGCATTAAACTAAACTCAAAGGTCTGTGCACGAAGTACTGATGTGTGTTGCAGGGGGCTTGAGGATGCAGACTGTATGGTCCCTAAGACCAGAGAACAGAGCCACACGGAACAGAGGCCCCTGGACTTGGGGGTTTAAAGTTATATCAGCAGCTGCTCAGCTTGTAAGCAGCAGACACCAATGCTTAATCATTGGAACAAAAGAAATGTTCTTTGGGAGCATAGAGGAATACCCTGCGCATCTACACTGAGAGGTTAATTAAATAATATAAGAAAATAGATTATTAACCTGAGGCTTGCCCTTTCTTTTTTATGTCCTTTGCTTCTGTTTGTCTTCCCTACCCTCCCACCTACAAACACACTATTTTCTTCTTAACTTTCTATTCTCTTATCCTTTTTCTTTTTTTAGGAGAGTCCAGACTTCAGAAAAGTAAGTCACTCTTTCCTTTACTCTTGTATTTTTATCACTGGACCTTGGCAGGAAGCATAGGGCAGAGCTCAGCCAGTTAATTAAGAGAAGTTTAATAAAGAGACTATTGTAAAGATATGGGGTGGGATACAGTGTCCTGAAGCTCAGCATAAGAGCAGCGGAGACAACTTTGAACATTCTGCAGTAGAGTCTAGAAGCAGCTATTTCCAGAGCTAAGAGAGGGCTAGAAAGGGTGCTTGAGACTGGGTGCAGCCATTCCACTCAGCCTGGATTGATGCTTTGGAAGTTCAGTCATCAGAGAGAAGCAAAAAGGCATTATTAATGTGGCTAGTCAGGTCCTCTGAAGGGAGGAAGAAGAAAGATAGGATGATTTGGTACAGCCTACAGAAGCACCCATGCCTCCCTCACTCCTGTAGTCAGTAGCCCATTCATACTCTCTCTCCTACAGCTACAGAAAGTTTCCAACTTTCCAACTTTCACTGTGGAAGAACCCTAACTTTGGGATGAAGGGGAGGTCTCTGAATGAAAGAGATTAAATTGAATCCCATGAAAATGGCACCACCCACAGTCATTACAGAAGACAGATCCCAATTTAATTTTTTCAGTGACACTGGCCAGCCCTTGGCCTGGGTGTCAGAGAGGCACAATCACACACAGGAGGTTGTAGAGATGTGTCAGCAGAACTCACAGGATGCTGTACAGAGCCCAGCCCCACTGCACCCCAGATAGAAGCCTTCCTGTCACTACTGGCTGCTTACCTGAAATTTAGGCCAAACTCCTGCTCCTCAGGTGTGTGCAAGCCAATGGACTGAGACTTTCAAACAAGGGAGATTAGTTTCCCCCGCCATGGCATAAATCCAGGCAACCCACTGACCTATTTAACCCTCAAACTTTGGAGAAGCACTTCTGGCTCAGGGCTGCAAAGCTTCCACCCAAGTGTCCAGACTCCAGCAATTCAAACAATTCCATCAAGAGGAAAGCACGTGAGGCTCTGCTTTCTCTTTTGCCAAATGATGTATTTCAAAAAAAAGGGGTGGGCTTGCTCTGTGGGGGTAGCTCAGTCTGTTTATTTTTCTCAGAGATTTGACTCCTCGAAGCAGATACTCTGCCTAAGCCTCTGTAATTCTTTCTTTTAAACCAAACGGAATGAATTCCGGCCAGGTCTGAGTGAAGAGAGCCTTCTGGGCTCCTTTCTTTCTTTTTTCCTTTTTAAGTTTTATTTTATTGAAACCATTGTGATTTACAAAAATCCTTCATAGTTGAGTTTCAGATATACAGTGAGTCAGGGCTGTCAGGGCCCTTCCCACCACCAGTGTCTACCTCCCTACATCCCTGGCCCCAGAGTGCATCCTGTCCCACCATCCTCTTCCCCCTGGCCTGCCAGTGTCACTTAAAGGCCCCTTTAAGTTTAGATTGTTAAAGTTTGGGTCCCTTGATTCTATCTATGGTCATTGACATTGGCTTGAATATTTAATTCTGTCCTTATTTTTCCCCACCAATGCATTCAAGACCATTTGGCCCCTGGCTCCCTTGATCCCTTCTTCTTAGTTTTATAGAAAAAAAATGCTAAAATATGTGGTAATATAAAATAATCTGTGTCCCAAGATTTTATGAGAAAGGTGGAAGCTCCTATTTAAGAGATAAGAGATAATAAAAATCCAATTAAAATAGGAAGAAGTGCTTGTATGGCAGTTTTTTTTCTTTTACTTTTCTTTTCTTTTCTTTTTTTTTTTTCCATAGGCACAGCAAAATATGGGGAAAATAGAAAGGAAAAAACTTGGCTCCTTTCTGAGACTATGCACTGGCAGAAGCCACCGCATTATCTGCTAACCTGAACACGACAATCCCCGCGCGCCACCTACTGGCCAAACTCCAGTTCACCAGCCATAGAGTGAGGGGAAATGGCTGAGAAAACAATTGCAGTCTTTGGGAGCTCTGAACCCCCCTTATACAGATGTTCTTTTTTTTTTTTTTTTTTTTGCACATTATTCACCATGGTTGACTGAGGTCAGCAACATAAGTACATGGTCCTGAAACCAGAGACACCAATCATGCCTGGTTCAGCCCTAGAAGGATGTCCTGATCCTGGGACTCCTGCTAAGTGGGAAAAATGTCCCCCAAATGGACAATGGGAGTATTTGGTGCATATAGCCTCTTCTGGGATTCGAATCTTTCTCAAGCAAATAAGATGCTTTTCCCTGTATCCAGAAGTCCCCCCTTCCATTCACCCTAGTTGGGAAGGATTGGAGGAAATGTCTGGAACTCCTGCTCTGTGTCTGAAGTTTTTGGCAGGCAGAGGCATTCTACTTTGCATCTATGTTTTCATGAGCATGTACAACTCTTTTTCTCAAGGAAAAGCAAGCAAGAAGTAAGGGATGGAGAAGAGTTGGGAAGGAAGGAGCAAGTAACTCATCACCTGTGTTTTATTTTCTGCACCTAATGCAGCTCAAACAGAGTATCTGAATAGTAAACACATGGCATCTGCTCTCTTACTGAAGGGAAGTCGTATCCTCAATCAGGTGACAGCACATTTAAATATTCAACAGATAGTTACTTGCTACCTGCACTGCGTGTGCAACAAGCACCAAGAATTCACCATGAAGAAGGGCAGGGTTTGAACATAGCCTTTTACCAGAAGTGGCTTAGGAGCTATGATCTAAGTAGGAGAGGTGATGGAAGAGGAAGGCGGCTCCTTTGGTCAGGGGCAGGGACACCTCTCTGTGAGGTGACCTTGAAGATGCAACATGGGACTCTCCAGTGTCCTGACACTTCTTTGCAAAGAGTAGGTTTGCTGGGGCCAAAATGATGGCACAACATTAAGGAGTTTGGCTCGCATGCGGCTGACCCAGGAATGGACAATGGTTCAATCCCCTGGCGTCCCATATGGTCCCCCAAGCCAGGAGCAATTTCTGAGCGTATATCCAGAAATAATCCCCTGAGTGTCACCGGGTGTGGCCCCAAAATAAAATAAAATTTTAAATAAATTAAAATAAATAAGAGTGGGTTTTCTTTATAGTAGAATTTCTGGTAGTTTTTCTGTGTAGCCACAAAGACCTTTGTGCTAATACAATGGCCTCAAGCATATCCTTTCCTTCTCTTTTAGGTATGTTTAGAACAAGTTTCAAAGGAGAGAAAAGGAAGATGATAAGACTTGGGAGTAGGACAGAGCATGGTGTTTCCAATAAAAGGACAAAAGGACGATAGCATGACCAGAGCACAGTTGAGCACTGGGCCTAGCTACACAAGTTCAGACTGGTCTGCAAGATGGGGTCAGATTTAGTATAAACAAAAATCATGATGAGGTGTTTTGGATTTGATGCTGAATGCTAAGGGAATCAACTGACCAACAGTTGTGAAAGCCACAATTGCTGGGTAAGGAGAGGAAGAAGTCAAAATCAATGTTTAGAGGGGGACTCAAAGGAGACAAAATTCATTCGCAAAAATATTATGACTGTGCTACTAAGGATTTCCAGAGAAAGACGCAGGGCCTTGAGATGGAGGCCCTGGGCAATACTTCTAAATTAAGTCACACTTATTCTTGATGAACTAGAAGGAGATATTTTATTGAGAATTTAAGAATGGAAAGAAGAAATGAAGATAAAGGAATTGAGGAATCCTGGAGATAATAATTATGCTCAAGAAATAAAGGATAAGTTTACTAGTCATATGAAATGGAAGCAAGTGCTTGCATAACTGAGGCTCACATTAAAAATTATATATATAAATTTTACATGGAAAACTTCTGGAATTGTATAGGATCTGTTCATTGAACTTGTAAGTCAATTGGATGAGAAAAGCATTCTAACAGTGCCCTTTGCTTTTATGCCCCTAGTTAAACTAGTATAGAACTATGGCCATGGGACATTTTACAATATGTTCATATATCCATCTGTATATTCAATGACCTCATGGGAGGCCATTTAGAACATATGTGCAATACCAACAATTCAAGGATCAGTGACCTATCCAGTATCCTCAAGAATATGAAAGCAGTGTTTAGAGTGGGAGAGGGACAATCAGGAGTGACCCAAGAAGAGGACTAGTAACATCAAATTCAGGCTGGAGAGTCAACAGCTGAAATAGTAACACTGAATTCTCGAAGTATTAGGAAGGTTTATGACCTAGTAAGGTTTGGGGTAACACAATGTGTCTGCAGAAGTTGAGGTTGTTGAAGAATAAACATGTGTTCGAGGGAACATCAGACATGACATAGGTATTGAAATATTGTTATGGAATTATCTTGACAGCTCAGGCTCACTGGGTGGGTCTCATACCTCTAAACCACTGGCCTCAACCTTATTTTTAATGAATCTTTGTAGTTCAAGTGACTGCAACAGCAAGAACTTTTCAGCCAAGCCAGAGAAGCCATCAGACATATCATCAATGTATTGTTCCTGGATTCTGGGCAATCCTCTTTTCTCTTCAAGGAGATGGGAGAATCCATAGTATGGAAGGATGTGCCGCAAAGGAGGAAAACCCTTCAATGTTACTGTCCAATATTATCACATAGTTCTGGAATAGATGATAGTGACCAAATTTGCTTTAATACACTTTATAGAAAGCAGTATTCCTATTATCTTTTTGATCTGCAAAGATCCCAAAGTTCTGATTATAGTTAGAACTTTACTGCCCCATTGGGGTGGTTTGAACTGTCTGCTTCTCTGGGGCAGCTAGAACATGGCTCCTCTGAGGGTAGAGGTGTGGAAAAGTCAATGGCACACAAATGATCTCAAGTTAGTATTAACAAAATGTAAAATGCCACATTAATATATTTTATTGATTATGTGTTAAAACAGTGTTTGATCTTAGATTTTATTATAACAGTTTAATTCTTATATTTTATATATATATATATTCATAAAAATTTAAATTTCATAGGCAAGTAATATTTGTGGGTAGCATTATATGTGGACTTGTCTATGCCTGTGTAGACAGGTCCTTGATGCATTTATCCAGTAATGACCTTGATATTCCTACAGGTGACTGCAGACATTAAGCCCCTATATTGCTTTCAACCTTCAAACACTCTGCCTCCCAGTTACTTTTATCCCATTAAATAATTACAAATATAAAAAAAAATACACCAATCAACAATTATGAAAATACAAATACAGGGGCCAGAGCAGTAGTGCTGCAGTAGAACATTTGCTTTGCACACGGCTGACCAGGATGGACCTTGGTTCGATCCCCTGCATCCCATATGGTCCCCCAAGCCAGGAGTGACTTCTGAGCTCATACTCAGGAGTAACTACTTAACTCACTGGTTGTGTCCCAAAAACAAACAAACAAACAAACAAAACAAAACACAAATACATCTTACTTACTAGGGTCTAGGAGTTCTGATTTTTGCTGAGCATAAAATTCTATACATCAGTTAGACTCTACATTCTATAGAGAAAGACACCTTCCTACTTTCTCACTGAGCTACTCACTCAGTCCTAGGACACAGTGGACTAATAAGAGTTTAACACAGAGCGAACAAATGGATGAAAGTTTCTTTGTGCCCTTCCCACCTCTCAACCACAACCAATGGCCCTGGGACCACAAATAGTCATCCAGAACAGAAACTCTTTAGCATCCTTCCCTACCTCCCATGCCTTTCAGACACAGATAAAGACAGCATTTGGCATAAGCCAACTAGGGACACAGGTCAAGGAGATGAGGTGCAGAGTCCTCTGGGGAGCCCTGCCCTTTGCTGTGGCTGCTGGCCTGTGCTGGTATTTGTATTTACAGGAAGATTGACCAGATCTGCAGTATATTCTTGCAAAAGCAAGGAAATAAACTCTGAGGGCCTGTCTTCTAAAACAGTCAATGCATTAATAAAATCTCATTAAAAATGAGCTCCTATTAAAAGTGACTCTTTTCCAATCCCATCTCCCTTTGTGTCCTGTTGGGCAAAAGAAAAAGATCCCACCTTCCCACAAAGGAAAATTAGAAAATAATAATAAAATAAAAGAATAAATAGAATAAAGAAAATGCTTGTGGCCAGAGCAGTGATGCAGAGGTAGGGCATTTGACTTGCAAGTGACTTGACACATGATGAACCTTCGTTTGATCCGTGGCATCCCATATGCTCCCCCAAGCTAGAATCGATTTCTAAGCGCAGAGCCAGTAGTAACCCTTGAGTGTCACCACGTGTGGCCCAAAAACCGCCCCCCCCACACACACACAAAGAAAGAAATCAAATTCATGAGCTAGAAGTGCTTGCCTAGAACATATCTGATCCAGGTTGATCCCTGGGAGTAGATAGCCAGGAGGAAGCTCTGAGTACAGTCAGGGGTGACCCCCAAAATGCAATAAAAATCATTATATCTTACATATTTTTAAAAAATCATAAAGTGGTCAAGGACCAAGGAAGACTAAACATTAGCTAGACTTGGAAATGCATAATATAGAAAAATTTCAGTTATCTAAGAATCACTCAAAAAGCATCTCTTAAATCCTAGTTTGAGTCCCCACTCTGAAGACTAGGTACTGGATCTACTACAAGACAGTCACTGAATTCACTTGAGGGATGTTACATCAATCCCAGCCCAGCATGCGAACCAGGTGCCAGGTAAATGTTTGTTAAGTCAACATCAGTTAGTCTACCAGAAGTCACAAGCTAACAACAGGGAGAGTGAAATTGAGAAACACTTGGAGAGAGGCCTATAAGGAACAGAAAAGTAAAGTAAAACTTTAGAGGTTTTGCCAATTTAACTCAAGAATCTGCTGAGGAAGATCGGAGCTGTTTCTGGAGATGCTTCATGATTCACACCCAAATTATACAAGATGAAAGAAAATACTGGGTAGAATCAAGTCAACCATTAAGTTTGAGGGCAAGATTTTATTAGACAAATTAGAAAAATATTGGTATTTTGCTTCAGAGAAACCCACTTCTTTCCTCTGGTTTTATGGGCAGAAATAATCTCAGTAGCATATGGGGGAGAATATGGTTTATTTGAAGTGATTTTTTGTTCCCTTCTTCCACACTGGCCACAGTTTTACTCTCACACTCATGTTGCTAATATGACAGTCTTGGTCAGAATATAGGGGAAATGTCCATTTCTAATATAGCTTCTATTATATATCTAGGCTGAGGAGAAGGCAAGTTGAGTTTGAATGAGAATTCTCTGCCTACACATGTCCTGCAGCTGCTGGCAAATGGCTGTCCCTTACTCTGCATGAAAATTCTGACCATGGTGTGTCATGTCTGATGCAGACATACGTTTCTGGGAGAACTCATAAGCTACCTTCTCCAGAAGAACTTAAGTAAATGAAGAGATGAAAGTTTTGAAGGATTGCTTTATTGACTCATCTCCTGAGTGAACTGATGGAAAAGAAAGAATGCAAAAGTAGAAACAAAGTAGAAAAGCAGAATGGAAAAACTTGTACATCCCAGAATCATGACTGTTTCTTCTATGCCTACTTTTCCTTAACATTTGATCCTCAGTTACTGCAGCTTCTAATATTCATAATCAAACAGACAGAAAATCTGGTTTCTTCACATTTCTCATATTGAACCTCACATTACATATGGCATCTTCCAATGAGAATTGGTCAGGAAAACATGTGGAGAGATATATATATACATATATATACATATATATAATCAATATAATTGTAAACTTATAAGCAATATAAAATAATATATAATGTGTATAATATATATGTGAAATCAGAAATTTGAACCAAGTGAAAAATCTGAGTAAGGTCTTTGGATTGTCTGTACATTTCCAACCAGTATTTACAACCTCCATGACCTCTTAACCTTTACAGCAGCTGAGCATAAATTGAAAGGGCTAATAAAATACACAAAAGGCGATGAGTCATTACCTGAGATATTATCAAGTCTGATCAGTTGTACAAGTCTTTTTGCTTACACGATCCCATTACTATGACAACCAGTTTAAGGTGCCAAACACTCTGGCTGTGTCAGGATTGCAAAAGAAAATGACCAAGAGGTTCAAAGTTATATCATTGGGATTTGGCAGGACAGTGAGTCCGAGACACTTCAATGTTGTTAAAGTTGAGTTCTTGCCACATATCTGATATCTTTTATTCCCAGAAGAAAAATGTAAAACTCAATACAATGTCAATATTCATTTATTGATTGTATTCAGAAGGATTAGTTTATAAATACTTAATAGTTGGCATCATTCATTCCAGATCTCTTTTAATTATAGCATGGTCTATGGTTCAAGACAGATAAACAGAATAGATGGTCTATTGGCCAAGCTCTTCCTTATAATTCTTGTAAGGTGTCAGTTACAAAATAGGCTTATCTGGTTTTGGTTCTCAAAAGTGAGATGAGGAATATTTGCTTGGGTTATCATTACATTATGGGAACTTGACCTGGGCTTCACTTCGAGGAAACCATTTGGTACAGTGCTTCAAGAGTGGGGAGAATGAGAATTACTCGTAATTTGTGAGTACTTGGTCTATCAAGAGATGATCAATGTTGACTGGGTTGATCTATTTTTTTCTTAGAATCTTTCTACTTCCCTCTCAATAGTATAGTTTTGAAAAGTACTTCAAATGCACTATAAGCAAACTGACCACTTGCTGCATGATCAAGAGCTAGAAAAGACAATTATGAGTCAACTGTGAAGATGGGGAAACACTCATCACTCATAAAAATGCTTCAGAGGAAAGAAAGATACCTTGGTAGCTTTTGACACCTGGTTTCAGTTTATTCTTGGTCAAAAAGCTGACCAATGTGAATCTAATCCATTCATTGGCAAAAGATCTGGGTTTGACTATTTCATTGACTCTATTCCATTCCAACATGGTGTAAATTGGGCACTAGAAGCCCACACTCTATCACACCAAGCAACTCCTGCCACCCCCCCCAAAAATAATCTTGAAAATCAGAAATATGTTACATTTTGGGGATTCAGAAATTTTCAGAATTAAATATTTTTAAATGTTAATAGGGTTTTTAAGTCTGTTCAATAACTCTGTTATATTTTAAATTAGCCAAACAGCTAACTCAAAACATTTATGATAAAAAGGTTGTTGAAACCACCACGAGTTCCATCTTAAAGCATGCATATGGGATCCACATGATGTGGCTGACTATGACCCCATTAATAAGAGGGTGATTAGAGTAAAGCTGCATCATGGTGGAGCTCAGAAATGAACTCTTTCTAAACAATGATTTAAGTGAGAGACAAACTTGCCCCCACGTTGCTTTGCCAATAAACATTTGCATAGCAGGCACTGTTGCTATTTTCCAATTTTGATGAAAGGGAATAAAGATGGTAGAAATGGATGGATGCATAGAACTATGTGTTTGGATATGTGGGTAAATACTGTGCTAAAATGCCCTATAGTTTCAAAAGCTTTGTTTATTAGATTGCTCCTTACACTCTGATATCTCCTTTCAAACTAGTGAACTATGCATCCAAAGTGTTACTCTTCTTTCAACACAATACATCTATATCAGGGATGGTAAACACACAGCACATCCACTATAAATGCCTCACCAGAGTACACTCGAGATAGTGCCCGAGAATCAAGGATCCTGTCTAACACACTAGCCTCTCGGTATCCTGGACACAGACTTCCAGGAAGCTGATCCCTAGTCATTAGGGTTGACAATGGCAACAGAAGTTTCCATACACCTAGCCTCACACCACCTACATGAGAAAAATGAAAACAATGCTGACAGGAAATGGTTTATAGCAGGCTGACTGACAATGCCATGGGATACGGCTGAGGCAGGGACTAAAAAGATAGAGAAAATCTCAACTGTTTCAATTAAACAAAAAGGTCTTCTGTAATATTTTTAAGGTAGGATGCAAGGACATTAAACACTGTAATTTGAGGCAAATCCCATCATAATGAATTTCCAGGGATCCTGGACCTCATTTGTTTTGTCAAATGCAACTTGCAATAAATGGGTCTCCGGCTGGTGTGTGTGAAAGTCTATTTGTCCTCTAGTTTTCAAGCTTCCAAGCATTAAGCATTTTCTAAATATTAGGTTATGTAAAATAAATAAGTGCATATTGATAGATAGGCTTTTATAGTTAAATCATGGAAGGAGTACATTTATTCTCATTTATTTCTATATTGCCTGTTAAAATGATAGTCATAAACCATTAAAATAACCTTTAGGAGACAATACTATGAATTGAGCTTTTAAAGTGAAAATTGCTCCTTTCTGTAGAACCCTGGAAATCATTTAAAATCATCTTACCAGTGGTCTGAGTTCTGGGTGCGTCAGGATATATCCATTATTTGTGATTGCAAAGGCATAACCGTGAATCCCTAACTGTAAAAAGAAGCGAGAAAGAAACCTTCATTAGCTTGCTCCCCGGTGAATTCACAAAGCACAAAGCAACCCGACATTTAGTAATTTACAGCTTAAACTTGGCATTCATAACCCTTATCAGCACAATATTTCATTAAAATGAATGCAAGGCACTGATCCTTGACATTCGGTAGAAATGAAGACCTGCCACGGGATAAGCTCAGCAAATAGCACAATTTAAAATGTCAGATCCCCATGCTGGCATCCAACGGCCTTCCTTTGATTTATTTAAAACAAAAACAATTACTTTTTTTTTTTAAGAAGAAAGCAGTGGATGTTCCTGGAATGACTTTTTGTTCAGAGAACAGAGATTCTACAACTTGAGTGTCTTCAGATAAGAATGGAGGGAGGGCCGTCTCTCGGATTCCCATTTCAGCTTCCTAGAGTCCGACACCTAGAGAGGCCATCCCATCTCCTACAGTCATTTTCCATAATTCTGTGAGGAATTAGAAATAGGAACTAGAGAGAGGCCTGCCAAGCCCCTTTCTATCCCTTCGTCTTTAAATTGTGGGCCTGCCAAGGTTTTTACATGCATGCTTCCATCGACACAAAGCCTGGATAATTTTCTATGCAGAGTCTCCCTTAATTTATGTTTTCTGACTAAATGGGACTATGGGAAATAGTTTGAGAGCAATGAAATGTTTTATTAGCTTTAAAAAGTATGTAATCAAATTTAACACTGCACTTATTTAAATAATAATCCCAGCTTTTTGACAATATTTCTATTACACAGTTGACTGCACCCATTGGCTACAATAAATTTACCTACAAATCATTCATGTATTAAAATGGCCTCTGGCATAAAACCCATACTGATCTCTCTCTCTAAAGAAAGAAAATGTAACTCACTTTCACTGAGCAGTGAGAAAAGAAAAAAAAGTCACTGCCCCCCACCCACCCAATGAGTTATTTCATAGTTTTGAATCTTGGCCATTCTTTTCTCTAAAAGTCTCTGCTGCTCCCATTTTTTTAAATGATATTATTAAATGATCCAGACAACAAAGTTTACGAACCAAGAATGACCCTGTCTGCTTGTTAGCTTAATGTCAAGGTGATGTGCAATTAACTTCAGAGAACAGAGCACCAACAATTAAAATTTTTCCTTACATTACCTAAAGCAAACATATGCATGGTCGTCAAGGGCAACAGACATTTTCTCTGGGAGTTACCTTGCACGGCAAGTCCAAATAAGATTCCCCTTGAGTGTCATGATAAAAGTCTATTTCATAATAGTGTGAAAGATAATCCAGAAATTTCCTATCCTTTGAGATGCATATTGTCTCTTTCATCTCAGCTCTTGGAAAAATATCAGACACAGTCAGCACTATTAATTAACATTTTTGCAACCAAGTTTAATATGGGGTGGAGGGGTCAAAAAGGACTCACTCATCTGACTTTTCCCTTTAAAGGTAAAATAGTGTCTGAATGGAAATTCAAACTTAAAATTAGACCAAACAAAAGGCATTTTATCATCAACTCATTCATATACTCTGTGCTTTCTAATGCATATTATTTCAGTGCTGTGTTTGCTTATAGATTATATTCAGAAGAGACAGAACTCCTTGCATCAACCTTATACTTGCTTACATAGCTCTTATCAAATTGATTTCTGATAAAAATGAATCACTTTTACTGTGGATGACAAATAATTAAGGTAATGCTCAAGGACTCTAATGATTGGATACCTGCCTTATCATCAGAATCTAAGTCCCATGCAAAACAAGATTGTACCATGGCGTCAAAAATACACAGAAGGGTGGTTCAGATGGAATGAGCGGGTAGGGAAAAGAGAAAGAGAAAAAGAGGTAGGGAAATAATGAAATAAACTGGAAAGAGTAAAGAACCTAAGCTGGATTCTGAGTTTGCTTACCTTGAAGAAAGATCACCCAAACCTACTGTCCTCCCTCAATTTTTAATGGCCATCTCTGTTACCTATATTGCCCTTTATCCCTCAGTGTACTAGAATCTGCTTGTGCCATATCAGTCTCCACCACGCAGCAAGAGGCTACCCGAATGAATCCTTTTTCTAAAGTTGCCAGAAACCTAAAATCCTTATTGTCAAACCCCATAGATGGTTTTCTTTTGAATCTTCAATCCTCTTGGTTATACTTACTCCTTCACTCTCTTCTCTCATATCCAGGCCCTCTTGTGAAATTTTTCCTTTTCAGAGACTCACTGATACCTCTTATTTTACCCTGTTTTTATGTCCATTGCTCCTTCTTTTTTTTTTTTTTTTTGATTCTCTTTCTTCTAATAATCTTCAGTAACTATTCAGTTACTATTAATCTCCAAAACTGGGGTTTCAAAAATAGCCTTTCTCTCTACTTAGAGAACTAAGTTTCTATCCAGTCACCTCCGTGGAACTTCATACTTCTCTCTAGTCCAATATGACAGCTATTTCCCTTCACAACTCTTTTTTGTCATTCCCCACCTCACTTAGGACTCCCAAGTTAGAAACATCAGCCTGAGATATCTTTTATTTATTCCATTTTCTCAACCCAAGTAATAACTAACCTTTTGTGACTTTTAGTGATTTTTTAGCAATCACTGATTTTTCTTACAGAAATGACTCCAATGGAATTATCTCATTACCATACTAACCATCCATATTTAACATAAGAACTTTTGTTTTGTTTTGTTTTTGGGCCACACCCGGCGGTGCTCAGGGGTTACTCCTGGCTGTCTGCTCAGAAACAGCTCCTGGCAGGTACGGGGGACCATATGGGACACCGGGATTCGAACCAACCACCTTTGGTCCTGGATCAGCTGCTTGCAAGGCAAATGCTGCTGTGCTATCTCTCCGGGCCCAACATAACAACTTTTTAAATGGTTTTAACTTCTCCTTAGTAAGGTGATCTCTTCATTACAGATCATTGAACCCCCTTTGCTTGCTAAATATCATCTATGGACATGTCTATCTTGTTTCCCCAGCGCCTCACTTCTAGGTGAATGTCCTACACTTCTTCCACTTGCTGTTTCTCAGGGTTCATAGCAGGAATTGCAAACTCCTGAAGAATCCCATTGGCATACCTATATCCCACAGACACAGCCTTGTCACCCCTCCCCATCTCTATGGAGATACATTTTTATTCTCCAAAAAGATAGAAGCAAAAGTGCTAAAATTCATGGGTACACAAGTCTCTCAGTTGAAAACTCTGAGGTGCCCTTGGAAGGAGGGCAGGCAAGTCCGTACCCTGCCACAAGCCTTGGCATTCATACCTATTCCCCATAATTGCTATTATATCAATGACCCAACTTCACTGCTTCAAGAATAATCTCTGCAGGGAAACAAACCAACAAAAGTTCTAGGTATGCCAGTTTGGGGGCTGGAAATGTTGGGATCTTCTCAGAGTGGGTGCAGATATGAAAGTCCCCACCCTCACCCACAGAAGGTACACTGATGTTCCACAGCTGTTGCCTTATCAACTCATCTACCTGGCTCCACAGATACTGAAATTCCTGGAGCACCTACAGACCAAAATATTGACATCCCAGTAGGAACACACCAAATTCGATGTGAAAGTAGTATAGAAGCCATCTACCCACAAAGTCAATAATAGCCTGCAAAAAAATTATCCTAGTAAAAATCAGCTTAGTATATCTTCAGACAATGACTCCACTATGAATATAACAGTTTTCACAAATTGAATGACTTTTTTTTTTGATAATTCTAGTACCATTTAATTGTAACAAGCAATCTAAATCTAATTCTATTTTGTGCCTTCTAAGGTTTGATGATTGGTGAAAAAAATGGGTACAATGATGGAGGTCATGTTAAACTGGTGGTGTGGCTGGTGTTGGAATAGAAGATGCTAGAAACCACTGCATTATGAATAACTTTGTAAACAATGGTGCAACTAAAGTAATAAAATTAAAAATTATAAGGCTGGAGAGATATACAGTGAATAGGGCACTTTCTTTGAAAATGGCTGGCCTAACACAATCCCCAACATCCCATATAGTTAAACAATTCTCCCAGGGGTAATTCTGAGTGTAGAGCAAAAAGTTACCCCTTAGTACTGCCAGGTGTGTTCCCTACCCCCCCACAAGAAAAATTAATCTCACTGAGTTCTTTATTCCACAGAACTAGCTACCCAAAGCATTAACTTTTCCATTCTCCTCTTACTAATTTTCATACAAGCTATGCAATGAGACTTAGGATTATATATGTTGTTCTTAAAAAATACATACATATATATATATATATATCCATTTTACCTTTCCTTCATTTTCCTAAATTTTCATACTGTTTCCATATAGCACTAAAAGTGTTTTCATTACAACCTTCCCTCTCCTGCATGAAAATTCTAGACTTATTTTCTTGCTGTTCAACTCTAGCTGGATCTTCTTTCTTTCCTCTGTCTTATTCTAGATAAGGCACCCGCATCAGAATGGAGTTACATTTTCATTTTTTCTCCCCTGGTGTCTATCATAGTGTTTGGCAAACATCAGGAGTCCAAATTAAGATTTGCTGCACTCAGACATGTGTCACTGGAATTAAATGTTATATGGTTCATCTTTTAAACGGGACCTAAGGTAAATAAGCCCCAAAGAGAGAAACATGGCTTGTCATGGAAGACACATAATCAGTCCACCTCAAAGCTGTACTTGAGTCTTCTGACCTTCAAGAAACTATTTGGTAAAAATACTTCTTAGGAGAACAGACATAGAAAAATATATTAAAAAAAACTTACTGATTAATTGGTAGCATCTGTCTAGAATTTACTAGGCATGAGTAAGAAGAAACTGAGTCAATATGTTTTGATAAACCTATTTTGGGCATGAGTCTCTCAGAAAACTAAAGGATTCTGATATGATAATATTCAACATTTGGTTTGGGCCCCAATGTCATATACCAATGAGATTTCTAACTTTTATTTATTCCAAAATAGAACCAGTCTTCCTGTCCATTCCAATGTACAGGCTCGTATACTAATAGAGAACAGATCAGACATTAGGCCTCTCAGCATATTGGGTTGCCAAAGAGATCCAGTCCTAAAACATTCTCCCAGAATCCCCATAGTCCAACAGCCCTGAGAAGGACGTGTTTCTCTTCCAAGCACAGAGACTTTGGGTTAATGGAGTGAACCCAATTATAAAATGGCTCATTATGTTAACAGGGGCTTTGGTGTCTGGAAATTATTGCTGAGGTGTCTGGAATTCTTAATAAAAATTATAGGAAGTCTGATCACTTGAGGGGAAATCTGTGAAGTTAAGGGAAAAGAAAAAAGTCTATCTTCTGGGGAAAATCCCTAAGAGCCAAGAGCTGACTCATCTTTTACAAGGTGTTAATCAGAAGAGAAAGGTGTGGTCTACCTTTGCTCCCTGAAGCTGTCTCTTGCACAAGAGAGGGTTCCATAGGGCTACCCTTGGCTGAGGTGCACACCTTTTCCTCAGGCTCTTGGCAGATGTCAGGGGAGGGACCATAAGTTAGGTTAGACTAAGCCTGCTCTCTGGTTTCCAGCATGACTTATGAAAACATGAAATATAATGCCTACATTCCAAGCACAACTCCTCCATTTTCTATGGCCAATCTTCCTCTCTTCACTTTCTTACCTTGACCTTTTATTGGTTGCATATTAATGTGAAATTATTTTTTTTACA
This sequence comes from Suncus etruscus, assembly GCF_024139225.1. Taxonomy (NCBI): domain Eukaryota; kingdom Metazoa; phylum Chordata; class Mammalia; order Eulipotyphla; family Soricidae; genus Suncus; species Suncus etruscus. Next base: position 127,659,534 of record NC_064854.1, on the reverse strand, counting down.
TTTTCAAGACGACTTGAGACCAAGTTTCTTGGAAAAATAATGAGGATTCAGTGGTAATAATTTCTATGATGTACTTTGTACCATGAATAGATAAAATTAATATTTTATTGGTTACTATTATTATTGTTTCAATATATTATTTAACTATAATGATTACTCTTATCAAATCATGCATTGTTTCAATAATAAACAGGATGATGGTAACATAAATTGCAGTTTGGTAGCTGAGGGACTTTGCAAAATTTTCAACTTTTTGTCTCCATTTCTTTACCTGCAAAATGCGGATAACAGTGCATATACTTGTCATTAAGTGAGTAAATGCCATATGTATCTTAGTGCACCTGAATGCATACACACAATTTGAATCAACAGTGAATTCATGATATCCTATGATGCCTCTAGAAATTTGATTTCAGTTATTAAAGCCCTGAGGGATGATGAAGTTAGCTTCAAAGCTTTGGAAGTGAGTGACTTTAGAAGGACTGTTGCCATCTCTATAAACCTAAGCAGGAAAGTTCTTTGGATATTGAGTTCACCTTTTGTATGCGACTTTACACTAGAGTGTAGGCTAAAGTTCAACTCCTCTAGTTATGAAGTAGCACACCAATTTAACTCTAACCTATGCAAAGAGATGTGCCTTGCACATTCAACTCTAACCTCATTTAACTAATTTAACTCTAACCTATGCAAAGAGATATGCCTTGTAAATCCAAGAAGATTCCTCCATAAGATGAGGAACAAGTTCTGGGACCACTTGGAAAATCCTGAGAAGACCCAAACTGTGCAGGGATCCAGAGAAAGTTGGGCCAACAGATGAGGTAAATTATGCTGGGCTCCTAGATACTAATAATGGTGTAGATATCTAGGGCTGGCAAGAGACCCAGAAGTTTGGGTGATCAGCACCCCAAATAGAACCAGTCTCCAAATCCCAGCATTGCTTCACCTTTTATAGAGCATTTTTACTTTCTTAAATTAAACATTATAGAAATCAATAATTTTTGATAGAATATGGGCCCAAAATTAAACTAAATGGAACCCAGGAGAGGGGTGACCCTTTGATAATTGCTTTTATCCTACCAGTTACATAAAAAGAAAGATTTGATAATTTCATGGAATATATTTATATTTCATAAACACCAATACTATGTATCATTCATATTGCTCTTTAACCTTTTATTATTTACTTTAGAAATTACTTTCTACAATGGAATAAGACACTAATTTTTTTAGATTTTTTGTTGTTGTTTGCAAAGTGGTAACTCCTGGCTGTCTCAGGTTACCATGAGATGTCAAGAATCAAACCAAGGCTTACCACCTGCAAAACACATCCAAACATTTCAACTTTTCAACTATCTCTCCAGTCCTAAACTACAATCATTGTTAAAGAAAACTTTTAATCAATTTACAAAAGAAATATTAAGTAAATAATAGCATAGGTGTTATATGAGATGGTAGCAGGTCTTGAAAAGGCAGCTCAACAGCTTATAATTGTTTTAAGCAGGTGTGAAAAGAAGTTACACAAACCTGACTGAGATTTTGTTTGATTGTTTTTTTTTAGTGATGTAAAATGGTTTTTATTTAACAAAACTTGCTTAGAAAGATGTGAGAGGAGAGAAAGAGAAAATTCTTAAAAAGAATTTAAGAGAATTTAGGAGGGAACATGGGAAGAGATGAACAAAATATATGTTTAAGGGAGAATGTGGGCTTGATATATAATATATGTAAAATATATTTAGATTTATATTGTATATTATACATATCGTTAAGTCTTTATTATATATTATGTATTCATAAAACACGGAACACCTTGTGAACCTGAGCTTCTGTATGAGTAGAATGACTGCAACAATACACACCTATCAGAAAAATGTTCGGAAGCATGCCATAGGCAATACCCAATGCAGAATGCCTGAGAGTACTTGGTGAATGTAATCTGCTATATTTCACCAATGTACCTGGATTCCAGAATGGCTCCTGCCACCACCTTCATAGCTACTCATCCTACTCTGCAACCATCCTGGGACTGGGGGTAACAGCATGGTACTTTGGTAATAGGGCAGCTCTTCTGCTTAGGCAAGATGCTTAACCATCTGGGTTGGTCCTAATCTCACCTCACTAAGACGTGCTGAGAAATTCACAATGCCTTTTCCCATAACAGGGTTAGCCTGCCTGAGAGAAATATTCAGATGGTTCCTGAGAGTCCCTTCATCCAAAACTGTAGGGGAAAATAAATGAAAGGAATGGTGTTAGAAACAGTGTGCTGGTTGTCCCAAAGTATGATTGATAAGGATCATAGCATTGTCTTCCTCCTCCTTCTGATTTTTCTGCGTCCCTTTCAGAAGGAGTTTTTCCCTGAGCCCATGCCATTCCTGGCTCCTGATGTTTGTTCTAAATTCCCAAAAAAGAGATCATAAGACGTCTCCTATTTTCTTTTCCAAAATTATTTACTCTACCTGTGCAATAACCATCAGAATTTGAAACAAAAATTATTTAACATTGGAATAAAAAAAAAACAGTCATTTGAACGTCATCCCCATTCAAAATGGAATTCAAAAGTCAGAAAAACTTTTGAAAATCAGAGACTCTTTTCCCTTTGTATCACCATGAATTCCTGCAAAAATTAAGCAAGTGGGGGTGTGGGGAAGAGGGAGGTCCCCATATGAGAGTGAGTTTGGAATGGCTTAGAAGATCATCCAAGGTGCTTAGCCGTGTAGACCTGTATAGGCTTGTGCAGACATCTACAAACCTACACAAATTGACTGTCCTTATATGGACAGATTTGGGTGTGCCAGCCTACACTACTTTGTTCAAATTAGAAAGGGTCACCAGAAGAAGAGCAAAAGACATTCTGCTTACTGTTATCCTCATCCTGATTATTATGCCTGGATTTTCTTTTGGACATTTGATTCTTGATGAAACATTAAGTGGTTCATTACCTTGTATTTGGGAATGGTTTTCAGGAGTTCCTTCACAGGGACATCAGTGCCCACCACACCCAGAAGAATGCCTTTAGATCTCTGTTGAAAACACATTCAACAATAATTACTTTACTGGAGGAAATAGAGTCTTGTGAGACGCTGGTGTCTCCTTTTTCACTAGAAGAGATTGAAGATGAATCCAGATCCCCAAGACAGACCCAACATAACTCCATCCTCCCCCCAACACTTAACATATTGACAAAAATACAGTCTATTTTAGTTCAAATGTTGCCTATTACACCCTTAGTACACACATGTGCTAAGAAAGACATCTGAATAACCATTCTCGTTTTGCACCTGAAAATTAGAAATTGAAGTGAAAAAACACAAGTTTCAAGCAGCTAAGGTAAGGAAAAGATTATAACAAGTTTTTCTTAAGAATATTTTTATAGGAAAGCCTTAGCCTGTTAACTATGGCCTCAATTTAAATTACCATCTGGTGCCCAAGTGAAAGAAAATTCTATCTTCTTTCTAGCTGGGAAGGATAGAACCTTCTAATTCTGGGGTTCATGTGATGTGTTGAAACTTTCTAGAGTCTAAAATACCTTCCAGAAGAAGATACAAATAATTTCCATTATTTTCTCCAAAGCTAAGTATACCCATAACTTCAGAGGGTAACCTTATTTGGAAATAGGGTCTTTGCAGATAAAATTAATTGAAGATCTCAAAGTAAAATCATCCTGGATTAAAGAGAAATTCCATAGTCGATTCCTGGTGATTTTATAAAAAGAGAGGAGGACATGAAGTCCCACAAGAAAAGAAAGCCATGTTAAAACAGAACATTATAGTTATACAACCCAACTGCAGGCACATCTAGGCCTACAGGAAGAGGTAGTATCTTCCCTGGGGCCTTTGGAGGAAGCTTGGTCTTGCCCATTCTTTGCTTTAGGTGTCAAGCCCTGGAGTTGTTATGCTAGTCAATCTTTGTGTTAAGCCACCCTGTTTGTGATGCATTGTTACCAGTCTTTGAAAGGGAGTGACTTCTGCAGGTAACTTCAAGTTAGAGAGACTTCATACCACCACAAGCAAGGATTTTCTAGGAGGTTCCTTTTTCTCATCATTTAACATTTATTATCTCAGAAAAACACTGATTTCTGTTTAAGGGGGTATGTTTGAATTTCTTTATGTGCTTAGATTTCCTCACTCTTTAACGGCAAGAGTGAAAGTGAGGAAAAGTTCTAGAGCACTCAGCTAATGCGTCAATCAATGAAATGTCACCAGGCTTATTCCTAAAGAACTCAGTATAAAATTATTGGTATCGAGAACAAAATAAAGCCATGTACTCACAGTTTCATTCTGCTTACTAAACACAGGCATGGCGACCGTGGTCATGAGGACAAGGCCCTGATCATCAGCAAGCTGAATGGAGAGAAAAAAAAAACAGTCATCAGAGTGGAAAACCAGTCAACAGAGTGGAAGCCACAGTGGTGGCTATCCCTGGGGACTCTCTCTCCTGATAGAAGGGATGGAGAGTGATCCAGTGACCATTAAGTATATAGCTTCAGTAGCAGTGGTGGCTCTCCTCCTTCCTCCCTGATTTTTCCGATTAGACCCTCAGCCCATACCTGGGGAAACCAAGTCAGTTACCATGAATGATTCCAGTTTGAACTGTTGACTATGTTCAACCATTTTGATTCAAATAAAGCATGATTGACTCTTAATGACTCATTTTATTTTACTGCCACAGATTGTTTTTACTATTTTACTTTGCAGACATTTATGTTCAATCTGTGTAATATTAATGCAGCTCCTTAATCTGAAAATTGAGGATCAGAAAGCAGGAGTGTATGAGATTTTTATGAGTGCCTTGGCTGGAAACAATGGAATCTGGAAGCATTTATTTTCTCCATGGTAGCCAAGTCAAGGCACTTTTGGACTTCTTTGGATCTCTGAATGCCAACCCCACATGGAAAACAAAATAAAACAATAAGTTGATTTTCTGATCTCCTAGTCATTTCTAAGAAGCTAAACATCTCTCCCAAAAGAGCTCTTGAACCTTGCCATACAAAATATTTTAACCCTTTGAGATTGCATCAAAATACACCATTCATTACTTTTTTACACAGTGTTATAAGAAAAGCATGAGTTGCTACCTTTCCAAAAATAAATGAGAAAACCAAATCCCAGGTACCTAGATTGAAGACAGCCCTGGTTCAGATCTCAACTTTGACTTTTTACGAACATTATCTGAGTGTCCTCAGATGAAAGAACGCATTGATACCATGAAGACATAATATAGAATTATTCAACATGGTACCTGGTTTTTAGAAGTCTCCAAGTATACTATATTCATTTCTTTGCTTTTGGGAGAATATGAATAGAAAGGACCAGATTTGAAGGTGATAACAAGATGAAAAATATTGTTATTAGGCAAAAAAAACATAATCATGGCAAGTCTGAGCAGAAGGGACACTTTGTGATTTAATACTAATGCTCAAAAACTCAAATGAATCAATTTGCAAATGAGAATGCAGACCCTTCTTGTGTTAGGATATTTCTTCATGTTGGGAAATTTTTTTCTACTATAGTCTTGTAGAAAACTCAGATTTTATTCCCTTAATTTCCTTGGGAGGAGTAATGATGAAAAAAAGGTCCTATAAAAAAATCTAAGTGTTCAAAATACCCATAACTTACATGACCTCATACAGAGGTTTTTAGTCTCTATTCATCATTCAATAGTGTTCTTCAGGGTGCTTAGAGCTCTAGTACCTCATGCTATTACAGTAGTATTCAGAGAATGTCATAGCAGCATGAGACATGTAAGGATCCAAGACTCACTCCAGACCTCCAAATCATGACTTTAATCATATTACTCACATTAACATTTGAAAATCATTTTTAGATCACTGTCTTTTCCACGTCCCCCCCTTCAATAATCAGTGAGGTAAAGAGAAGCCGCCAACCATTGGGAAAAACTCTTAACAGTAAATAAGGGACATGCATTTATTGTTTGTTTCACAAACACACACATATATATTTATATATACATATGAACACACAGACAATGCCTTCAATTTCTTTTACAAGTATATAAAGATGAAAAAACAAGATGAGGTCAGAATCTCATGTCCTAAAAACTGAGAATTCATAGTCATACCTAATTATTTTTGCATCTTAACTTTGATAACCATGGTTCCCCATTGTTGATCAAAAAGCCTTACAAATGTTTCTGTAAAGGTAATTTTTAAAGGAAAAGAATATTTAAGTTATAGAGTCCTGTAAAACAGTTATTACTGTTCACCTGAATGGGACTATCCAATTATGTAAAGATATTAAAAAAAAAACAAAAGTAGATTCACCAAGGAAAAAGCATTTTTTAATGGTTTACCTTCAAACTGAAAACTGCAACATTATCTCTTAATAGAATTTACAATCTGTCAACTTGCCTTTCATACCCCAGACATGTCATTTCTCATAAATTCATGAGGCAATTTCTTAAAATTAAATCTCTCTCCTCTTTCTCCTACTCTTTCCTCTCCTCTTTCTCACTCATAATCTCTTTTCCCTTTTACTTTCTTCCCTGTAAATATCTACATATATATAATATTGCCAAGTATACATGGTAATTATATAATCTATTATTTATAGAAGCCTAATTTGATGTAAGAATAAGTAAATAAAATTGGTTTAACATAGTTAATTTAAAAAGTTATCTATGAGATAGTATTGACAGATATGGTTGCTAAGAATGAAATAAAGCTGAAAGTACAATTTATAAAAGTGTAATTCTAACATATTGTCAAAATAGTTAAAGTAACTATGGCCACCACTGGGGTTGTGCAAAGCCACTTCCTCAGGCAAAGTCATCTCATCTCTCTTAGAGTCAGAAGTCCTACTCATATTCTGCTCCTGCTTTAATCCTTATTACTATTTAAAAAATAATTTGAGTTGATCCATAACCCTGAGCAATTTTCACTTTGAAACTCAAATTAAAAAAATCTAAGCAAAGCCAACATGTATCATGGATGAAATCAAAACATAGCATTGACAATAATGAGAAATGAAGCCCTTTCCCTGCAATGAGTAAAAATCAGTTATAAATCACTGGTAATTGACCTGGCACAGACACAAGATTATAGGAAACTAACTTCCAAATATTAAGCTAGAATACAATATAACTTTACTCAAGGGCTAATTCCAAGTATAATTATTGCATCATTACTTTTTAAAGGACCCTATAATATGGCATTTGTATACCAAACTACTCATTTGTAACCAGCCCTGGGTAAACAGAGAAAATGCAGCAAGGTCAGCAGCACTTCCTCTTTAAGCTTGTACATCTCTTCTAAGTGGAAGAGTTTCAGCCAGATTTGAGCCAGAGTGTCCAGAAGGCTGTCTTATAGCCTTTCTGTTGCATACCAGGCTCATCGGTGCAGACACAGCTACTAGCAGCGCTCTGGAAAGATCACTTGCACAACGTTAAGATGGTCTTCTGCACCCTGCAGCTTCATTTTCCCTAGACTCCACAGGTCTGGGTTCTGGATTTCTTAAACATTTCATAGAGAAGAACATCAATTTGAAAGTTAATCTGCACTGTAAGCACTTTATGATAGAAAGACATTCTGTACTATTGCCATAGGAAACAGAAGCTAGAGGGGCAATTGTTTTTATTCCAGACCACCAAGAAGTTATGCAGCCAACCACAGCCAGACACCCTCTGTCTTCAGCTCTAGGGGGTCTCAACTTTTCTGTGGTCCCCAAACCTGTAAAGGCTGCTAGGGGGGAACTGCTTATGATTCATATACAATGCTTCAAGAAAAACGCAGACATAGAGTCAACATTCCTTTCCAAAGAAAGGATTGGAGTGGGAGAGGGGGTCACCATGGTCCATCTGAACAAAATCCCATTAGCTTAATTCCAAATGGGATGACCTAAAATGAGCAACTGCTATTTAATTACACTTGTCCAAGCTTTGAGCTTGGTTGCAGTACTCTATTGTATATTAATTATATATTCTTCCATAGCCTTCATTTCCTATGCTCCATAATGGGGACCGTTCTGGAATCAAAGGAAATAATGAATAATAATAACAAACATCTGGTTTATAAAATACAAACTTGCTAAACAGATTGACTGCTTCCTGTCAACTTCCCAAGTTAATCATGCATGTGAGTTCCTGAGAATACACATTTTGACTCGTGTGCAAGGTTCAGGCAGTGATGCCAAGTCTCTCCTCCTAATGTTTGATTTGTTTCTAGTTCATGGCACTGTGATAGAGGCTAACAACACCAACTATGTGTGTTCTAATCAGTTCTTCTGCTCACTGCAGGATTATTATTCATTGAATCCCATGAGAAACATTCTGATTTGACCTGATTTGTCCTATTTCAGAGTATTGCTTAGAATAAAATTAGGAATTAGGAACAAGAAATTAGTCCTAATCAATAAGGAACCCTAAATTGAGCAGGGAAACAAACATGAAAAAAATGAGGCAGAGGCAAAATAGCTGGTAAGGGCTGGTATATTTTTCTATCTTCCTGGGGCTACCAGGAGCTAGAGACAAAGACCCAGCATTTACTGGTACCCTGTCAGAGTTAAAATGACAGATCCAGAAGACTTCCTGAAAACCAATTTAACACCTGGAACAAGTGGTTCACAGCTGCATAGCACATTCACTCATCAAATTTCTACTTAAGGATATTTATAAAGAAAGGAGACTTTTCAAAAATTTTCCTAGCACCTTTATCTTTGACTTCTTTTACAAATATTCATACTTTATTTCGAGTAAACTTCTCCAAACCTTCCTTGTACTGAGACTGAAACTCACTCCCCTCACCCCCGGTAAGCTACCAAAAAGAATTTCTTATTTCCATTCCAATAGATCAAACTCTATGATCCTTTGGCCACAGTTCCTCAAACACATAAGTCTGGAAATCCCTTCGATCATAACATAAAGAAAGAACTGAGAAAGGAATTATAGAGAGATTATGTGTGTGGAGAGAAAGAGAAACAGAAAGACAGAGAGGCAGAGAGACACAAAGAGAGAGAGACAGTAAGGAGGAAGCAGAAGATGAAGGAGTAAAGAAAGAGGAAAGGATGGGACAAGGTAAAAGTCCTTGTCACCTTTATCCCTAAGGTCAGTTTTAAGCAGTTCTTTTAGGCACTAGGACATGATGTAGGATGTAAGGAAGTGTACACCGAAGGTCAATTTAAACCACATTTTTTCTATCAATGTTAATTACCTGGAAATATTTTATCTTTTGTCACCAATGCATATGGATTGATTGTGTGGCTCTTATTAAAGTCCTGACATACCCACTTATGCCAATTTTGGCTATCAATGTCCATGTAGCTCTAGATACCCATAGAAGCATCAATTAACCTTATTTGGGGAAAATGATGGTTTTACATCTTTCTGATGGTATAAAAGTTACTATCTCCAGGATTGTGTGAAACATTCAAAATGGAGGGAAATTTCACTGATTTGAAAAAAAAAAGGACCCGAGAGAGAAGTTTCACAACAAGAAGCTACATTTGACTATGCTGGGTTAGAGAAACAAGTACTGCAGGTCAAGGAGACAGTGATATCTGCAGCAGCAATTCCTTTGCCGTCTGGGTCTCATAAGGGACTTTTGGCGGCTACTGTGATGCCTAGAAAGACACCACTTAAGCTTCCTTGTCCCCATCACAATTAAAGAGAGCGTTCAGAGCCCACAGTGTAAAGATTGTACTTCTCCCAGAGTTGTAGGTCCCTGGGATAGATCAAGCTTGGATGGTTCCATGCCAAAGAGAAAAAGACGGACATGCAGGACCTGGAGAGGCCTGTCCATGAGTTTAGAGCATCACACAGGATGCCCATCTACAGGCAGACAGGTAAGTTTTAGCATAGCTTCATGATATATTTGCTTATCCCTGGAGACTGGCGTTGAAAGAAAAGGCAGTGCACAAATAAAGAACTCAACTTCAGAAAAAAATTAACTGTAACTTACGTATAAAGATCAACTCACTAAGTCTTCATGTATCCTACTTTTCCTATAATTTGTTCCCCTTCTGTTTGCATGCTTCTCTGTTTCTCACTAAAGTTTAGTAACATATTGACTCGATGAACGAAGCCCACCATAGAAATGAATGAAAATGCTTGAGCATAAAATAATACAGATTTCCCCTAGGTCTTCCAACACCAGGGCATATTACCTGTATTTCCAGGAAAAGGCACTGCCACCATCTTGTGGCCCTTGTCATGAATTGCAGGCATAAAGGCAGGAGAAGCCATTTCTAGGGTACTAACCTTACCAATAAACTGGTGAAGGGGGGTTTTCTGTTTATGACTGAAACCCAACTACAATCATGTTTGTAATCATGGTGCTTAAATAAAGATATTATAAAATAAAGTATATGTATTTAATTTTGTGTTTGTTGCAAGGCACTCCTTTGTTAAACTTTGTTTCAGCCGTAATAGAAGGATCATATAGCACAGAGGTGGTAAAGCAGAGATTCAAAATGGTATGCAATTTTTTCCTCCTTTTTCAACTAGGCACAATTACTTCTACACAATTTGTATCGATTAGTACATTACATAAATGTAACCAGAAAAAAAATCCTCACTGACTCCCTAAGTGGTTTTCTCTCTCCTTAAATATGTATTTATTTCCTTTCTAATTTCCCCCAACGTTTGCTGTGCCTATGCAAAAAATAAATAATAATAAAGCCAAATCTTTCCCTCCCCACTTTTTCTTTTCTTCTTTTAATTGTACTTATATTTGAGAACTAGGGCTCCTGCCCTTTTTTATAGAACATAGAACTTGAAGCATTTTGCTCTGTCTCATATTTCTATGTCTTTCTACAAAGTGAGAAAAGGAAAAAAACGTGTATGGGATTCAGGGGCTAAGTGGTCTCAGGAGCAGTGGTGGGTTGGGGTGTGTGTGTTCAGATCTAAATACTCAAACCAAAGTCAACAAAAATAGAATCAAGAGACCCAAACTACAACAAGCTAAACACAAAATGGACCTGTTACCCTGGTAGTCCTGAGGGCTAGGGGTGGAATTATGGGAGGCCTGCAGGGAACTATGGTGGAGAGAGGTCGACATTGATAATGGGAATGGCCCTAATTCACTGTCAATAAGTGCCTGAAATGCAACTGTGAAAAACGCAATGGTCTCAATAAGAATATTTTAAAAAGTGTATTTATATAGTAATCATTGTTACCTCGGTTCTCTCTCCAATCAGAATAAAATTCATATATCTTGATCATTAGTTCTGTCCATAATCTTGCTTTGCTAGCAAAGAATGGTATTAAAAGGCAGAGTAACAATGCCTTTTGTGGGGCTAGGGTGATAGCACAGCAGTATGGTATTTGCTTTGCATGTTGCTAACCCAGAATGGATCTGATTTAATCCCCATTATTCCAAATGGTCCCTTGAGCCTGCCAGAAGTGATTTTTGAGTGTAGAGCCAGGAGTAAGCTCTGAGTACCACCAGATTTGGCACAAAATCAAAACCAACAAAAATATTTTGTTCCAGGCATAGGCAGAAACTCCTTATCACTGAGATATATCCAAGGGGTGTTCTGGGAATAATTATGGATCACTCCTGGTGGGGTTTATGGGACCCTATGGGGTTCCAAATATTGATCCCCTGTTGACTGTATGCGAGGCAAGTGTCCCAGTCGCTATACTATATCTCTGGAAATATTGTTGCATGTTTATGCCTATAAAAGGAGTTCAGTATCAACACTATCTGATTGGCTAATGTTAATATGAACAGACCCTGGCTGTGAATTTTACTTTTGTTTTACTTAAGTCTCCACAGCTGATCGTGATAATATGAAATCGTCTGGATGTTTCAGTGTTGGCCAGTTTTAAATGAAAGGCTTTGCTCACATACGTACATTTTAAAATTTTACTTAATAACCATTTTGATATGAAAAGTGAAAGAAAAACAGTTTATTTTCATGACAGACACGCAGCCTCCCAAAGATTGCTGGGTAACCACTGTGTGGGATCTTCATTGTCTTTTAAAATGTATATCTTTTCCTTTCTTAGCAAGGTCTCTATAAATCACCCAATAGCATAAACTTATAGTGACTATTAATGACAATCAATACAAAATCTTATTTAAGAATTCTATTTTGCACAAAGATCAAATATTTCTTTAAAAATACATGATACATATACACAATGGAATATTATGCAGCTGTCAGGAGAGATGAAGTCATGAAATTTTCCTATACATGGATGTACACAGAATCTATTATGCTGAGTGAAATAAGTCAGAGAGAGAGAGAAAAATGCAGAATGGTCTCACTCATCTATGGGTTTTAAGAAAAATGAAAGACATTCTGCAATAATAATATTCAGACACAAAAGAGAAAAGAGCTGGAAGTTCCAGCTCACCTCATGAAGCTCACCACAAAGAGTGATGAGTTTAGTTAGAAAAATAACTACATTTTGAACTGTCCTAATATTGAGAATGTATGAGGGAAATGCAGAGCCTGTTTAGAGTACAGGCAGGGGTCGGGTGGGGAGGAGGGAGATTTGGGACATGGGTGATGGGAATGTTGCACTGGTGATGGGTGGTGTTCCTTTTATGACTGAAACCCAAACACAATCATGTATGTAATCAAGGTGTTTAAATAAAAAATACATGATAGCACTTTGACATGAAAATGTTAGAATAAAGTTTTAAATTCTCGATAGGACAAACTATATTTGATTACCATTATTTTGTACATTTTTCATAGTAAGAGGATTAAAGTGTATGCATTATTATTTGTATTGAACTGATACTTTCAATGTAAGCAATATGAATTGCTGTTGTTTTTTGTAATATTACTCAGATGAATGGTTTTCTTAAAAAACCTAGGCAAAAGAAGAATACCAAGAATTATTTATATTCCCAATTTCAGCACTGACATTTTCCAATAATTTTGCAATATTCCAGAGACTAAATCATTTACGACATTAACAAAGGCTGTAGTGAAAAAAACAAGAGCAAAAAACCTTCAAAATAACATGTCGCCTTCTTCTGCGTTTGGTTGTTTTGGCAAAGTGTAAATTCATTCTTGAGACTACTACACAAAGCGTAGCATTTTGCTTTGAACCAAGACATTTATCTTCTTACTGAGCCATTATTATTTGTATCTCAAATTTGGAAATCCAGAATTATGTTTGTTTTTGTGTGATATATAGCTATTCTTAGGGACTATTATTCCTGATTCTGTGTTCAGGGCTCTTTTGTGGTAGTGCTATGAGACCCATACATGGTACTAGTGATAGAACCTGGGTTTGTTCCATGCAATGCAAGTGCCCTACAAACTAGACTATCTCTCCAACCCAGTCCTGTATATTTATGTAATTGATTATATTTTAAATTGTCTAGCTGCAAAGGTAAACAAATTTTCTCTTTGAATTGAACAGCATCTTGTAATGAATTGAATTGTTCCATTTATTATTTTTATTAATCTGAAGATGACTGTGAATGATAATGCTAGATAATATTGTAACTTTCATGTGAGAATATCAAGATCATTTTTTCTGTAAAGTTGTCATAAATCAACAAACATTTTATGCCATTTTTTCTATTTTATAGTGTTTCCAATATGCATGCAATTAAGCAGAAAATATGCTTTATAAATATAAAAATCTAAATACAGGAGATATGCTGTCTTTGACCAGAGGCAGGTATTTTAGTATATCCATGGGTATTATAATATTATAGATTACTAAATCATAAAACAGCTTTAGAAAACTATTTTTAGTTTATTAGGCTTTATATGCTTGTTTCATGAATCTCCAAAAATAATGACAATGACAATTATTTCAAAACTTTAACCAATATTCATGATGAGATATGAAAGATATGTGTGTTTGTCCCCTGATCCAATCACGGATGAACTTTTATATTTTCAAAAACATGGTTTAGTCAACTCCCATATAGAAGCTTGAAAATACAGCCAACTGCTGAAGCTTAAGGGCCCTGGGACAAAACCTTCCTCTTGTTTAAAGACCCCCTGAAATGTTGCTTCCTCCATAAAAACCTCCCTAACAAAGTGGAAATAGGAACCAGATGTTCTCAAAATTCACTACAAAGATAATCATATTTACTCTACAACCTAAGATATCATCTAGAACCAAATTTGTGCAAACTGTTAATGCAGCAAAGTCACAGTGACTAGAAGAAAAGCTGGGAATTCTGCAGAGCCTGTGAACTCTCAGAGTTGAAACTAAAAATGATATTCCTCTTTTATCCAAACCGTTTAGCATAGAGCTTGGAATATAAAAAAAAACAATCAGTAAATAATCTTTGAATGAATTTATTCCAGTCTTATTTTATTGATTTTATAAACAATGCTCAGAAAGCCAAAGGAGTCACAGAGAACTTGTAGAAGAATTGGGACAAGATTCTGGGGCTGACACTGCCTCTTGACATTGTGTGGGCCCTTATTTCATGTCTCTTCTATACCTTGCATCTATGGATCTCAAGTCTCTGCATTTGTGATTAGACTCTGAAAGAACAGAATGTCTAAGAAGCTGGCATCTATCTGCCACCACTACTGCTAGGGTTAGAAAGTGCATGATGGTATATGTGTAGAGAAAGTAACTCTTTTAAAAATTATGAAGCTTACTTAATAATACGATGTCATGAACAGAAGTAGAGCAGAGAAATGAGCCTCAGAAGCAAATGGACCTGAATTAATTCCCAAGCTTACTGTTCAACTTGTGAAGTCAGTTTAATTTATCTGTCTACCCACTTACCTATCAACTAGTCAGTCAGTCATTATCTATCCATCCATTTATCTACTACTCGGTGCTATCTCCAAACACAACTTGCTGTTATCAAACAGAGCTTGAAATATTTTATATCTCTATAACTTGAAATTTATAACAAAAATTGTAAATTATATTATTAATGATGTATTAAATAAATAAATTATAACATAAATTTATGACATAGACATCTATGTTCATCTTATAAGTAAAGTAATTGGGATAAAAATATAAGGCCAGAGGAATAGTACAGTGATTGTAGTGAGTAGGGAACTTACCTTGAATACCACCCACCTGGATTTGACATCTGGAACACATATGGTCCCCACCAGAAGTGACTTTGAGCCCAGAGCCAAGAGGAAGCCCTAAGCACAGCTAGGTACAAACCCCCTCAAAATCAAAAGGAAATTGAAAACAAAGGGGCAAAGCATCTTTCTCTGGATCATGGAAGTTAGTAAAATAAGGATTTTGAGCCTTGATTTACCTAATACTAGAACTTGTTTCCCAATCACTCTGCCTTTAGCCTTATTTTTTTTTTTTTGAAGTAAAAGGTATATGTTATTCTTTGCCTTATTTTGTAGAAGGGCAAATGAGGCAACCAAG